>NC_133385.1:32343234-32407856 GCF_049309525.1 Garra rufa | reverse complement strand
AGACCAACATTTCTGCCCTCCTTGCAAACTTACTATAGCTGTAGTTATAGAGTGTATTTATTTAAATAAATATGTGTATAACAAATGATGTTTCAAGACCCAAATTGGGATTTAAATAAATAAATAAATGCATGAATGAATGAATAAATCTGAAGGTTGAACACTTTCTGGTATTTTATAACTTTTGGCTATATTATGTTTCTATACTATGTTTCAAGCCCTGTTTTGCAACTAATTTGTGAAAAGTGCAAACAATGTGCATGTTTGTAATATGTACGTGTAGTTCTTGTGTCTTGAGCCGCACACCTGAAGCATGAAGCGGGTCTGGCCGTCATCTGCTTGAGTTTCCCACTGCTGGACTGACCTCTGTTCGGCTCCCATCTGCTGTCTGTTTTACATGCCCAGCGCTGCCAATTGGCACTCACTGCACGGGGCAGAGAGCCAGCAGGTGGACCCGGATCTCATGTTCAGAGACCCGCTCCTGTGCACAGCCCTGTGAAACTGTGTGTCCGTGCAGGATAATTAAGCAGAGGATTAATGATGGGCCTAATAACAGCACAGAAAGCCTGCTCTGTTTATGCACATGAAGGTGTGTTTGCACTTACGTGTCATATATCATCACTTTAAAGTGAGGAGCTGGAGGCGGCGTGTTTCTATATGTCTGCCGTGTATCTGGTGTTGCTCACAACAATAGCGTGCTTTAGTTTCAGTGAGAGAGCAGGAGAGCTTTGAGAGAACTGGGGTTTGGACTTCATTGAATGATAATAAAGTCTGGGTTTATTCACACTTGGTGTGACTGGCTGTTTAATAGTATAACATGCTCTAAAAAAGCCATTTGGAGTTCATTATATGTTTTATAATGACATTTCTGTATCATATATCTTATTTGTTTAAAGTTCTCCATCTTCAACTTGCTCCATTACCTAATTTGATGCTTAAACTGGTGACTTGGTGATTGTTAGATATGATTAATATGATTCAGTCATATTTATTTAATTTGTTTCTAAAATAAAAATAATACAATAAATTATTATATTATATCATAATATATAATACAATACAGAACAATTACTATTATACTATATTATACTAATAAAAAATAATACTTAAAAACATTTTTTTTATAATTATAAATGACATATTTTACTAATTACTATTATTCATTAAGTAAAAATCCTTATTTAAAAAAAATAATTGCCCTCAATTTCTCATTGCATTACACACACACACACACACACACACACACACACACACACACACACACTAAATTCTGACTTTATTCTCTCAATAGCATGTTTGTGTCTCTCAATTCTGATAATTTCTTGCTATTCTGACTTTTTTCTCGCAATTGCAAGTTTTTTTGTAATTCTGACTTTTTCTTACAATTGAGAGTTTATTTCTTGCAATTATGACTTTTTCTCGCAATTGCAAATTTATTTCTCGCAATTCTGAGTTTGTATTTCGCAATTCTGACTTTTCTCGCAATTGCAAGTTTTTTTGCAATTATGACTTTTTCTCACAATTGAGTTTATTTTGCGCAATTATTACTTTTTTCTTGCCATTGCAAGTTTATTTTTTGCTATTTTGACTTCTCGCAATGGCAAATGTATTTCTCGCAATTCTGAGTTTTTTTCAAATGCAAGTTTGTATCTCTCAGTTCTGACTTTTTTCTTGCAGTTGTGTCTTTTCTCGCAATTGCAAGTATTTTCTTGCAATTCTGACTTTATTCTCGCAATTGTGAGTTTATTTTGCACAATTCTGACTTTTTTTTGCAATTGCAAATTTATTTCTCGCAATTCTGAGTTTTTATAAATTGCGAGTTTTTATCTCTCAATTCTGACTTTTTTCTTGCAATTGCGAGTTTATTTCTTGCAATTCTGACTTTTTTATTGCAATTCTGACTTTTTTTCACAATCGCGAGTTTATTTCTTGCATTTCTGACTTTTTCTCACAATTGAGAGTTTATTTTGCACAATTCTGACTTTTTTCTTGCAGTTGCAAGTTTATTTTTTGCTATTCTGACTTTTTGCAATTGCAAATTTATTTCTCGCAATTCTGAGTTATTTTCAGTTGCGAGTTTGTATCTCTTAATTCTGACTTTTTCTTGCAATTCTGACTTTTCTCGCAATTGCAGGTTTATTTCTCGCAATTCTGACTTTATTCTCGCAGTTGTGAGTTTGTATTTCTCAATTCTGACTTTTTTCTTTCAATTGCAAGTTTTTTTGCAGTTGTGACTTTTTCTCACAATTGAGTTTATTACGCACAATTATTTTTTGCTGTTCTGACTTCTTGCAATTGCGACTTTATTTCTCAAATTTTGAATTTTTTTCAATTGCAAGTTTTTATCTCTCAATTCTGACTTTTTTCTTGCAATTGCAAGTTTATTTCCATCAATTCTAACTTTTCTCGCAATTGTGAGTTTATTTCTTGCAATTCTGACTTTTTTATTGCAATTCTGACTTTTTTTCTCTATTACAAGTTCATTTCTTGCAATCCTGACTTTTTCTCACAATTGAGAGTTTTAGTTTGCACAATTGTTACTTTTTTCTTGCAATTGCAAGTTTATTTCTCACAATTCTGATTTTTTTTCAATTGCGAGTTTGTATCTCTTAATTCTGACATTTTTTTTTCAATTGCAAGTTCATTTCTCCCAATTCTGACATTATTCTCGCAATTGCAAGTTTTTATCTCTCAATTCAGATTTTTTTATTGCATTTGCAAGTTTATTTCTCTCAATTCTGACTTTATTTTCGCAATTGCAAGTTTTTTTGTAATTCTGACTTTTTCTTACAATTGAGAGTTTATTTCTTGCAATTATGACTTTTTCTCACAATTGCAAATTTATTTCCATCAATTCTAACTTTTCTCACAATTGCAAGTTTATTTCCATCAATTCTAACTTTTCTCGCAATTGTGAGTTTATTTCTTGCAATTCTGACTTTTTTATTGCAATTCTGACTTTTTTTCTCTATTACAAGTTCATTTCTTGCAATCCTGACTTTTTCTCACAATTGAGAGTTTTAGTTTGCACAATTGTTACTTTTTTCTTGCAATTGCAAGTTTATTTCTCACAATTCTGATTTTTTTTCAATTGCGAGTTTGTATCTCTTAATTCTGACATTTTTTTTTTCAATTGCAAGTTCATTTCTCCCAATTCTGACATTATTCTCGCAATTGCAAGTTTTTATCTCTCAATTCAGATTTTTTTATTGCATTTGCAAGTTTATTTCTCTCAATTCTGACTTTATTTTCGCAATTGCAAGTTTTTTTGTAATTCTGACTTTTTCTTACAATTGAGAGTTTATTTCTTGCAATTATGACTTTTTCTCACAATTGCAAATTTATTTCTCGCAATTCTGAGTTTGTATTTCGCAATTCTGACTTTTCTCGCAATTGCAAGTTTTTTTTGCAATTCTGACTTTTTCTCACAATTGAGTTTATTTTGCGCAATTATTACTTTTTTCTTGCCATTGCAAGTTTATTTTTTGCTATTTTGACTTCTCGCAATTGCAAATGTATTTATCGCAATTCTGAGTTTTTTTCAAATGCGAGTTTGTATCTCTCAGTTCTGACTTTTTTCTTGCAGTTGTGTCTTTTCTCGCAATTGCAAGTATTTTCTTGCAATTCTGACTTTATTCTCGCAATTGTGAGTTTATTTTGCACAATTCTGACTTTTTTTTGCAATTGCAAATTTATTTCTCGCAATTCTGAGTTTTTATAAATTGCGAGTTTTTATCTCTCAATTCTGACTTTTTTATTGCAATTCTGACTTTTTTATTGCAATTCTGACTTTTTTTTCACAATCGCGAGTTTATTTCTTGCATTTCTGACTTTTTCTCACAATTGAGAGTTTATTTTGCACAATTCTGACTTTTTTCTTGCAGTTGCAAGTTTATTTTTTGCTATTTTGACTTCTCGCAATTGCAAATGTATTTCTCGCAATTCTGAGTTTTTTTCAAATGCGAGTTTGTATCTCTCAGTTCTGACTTTTTTCTTGCAGTTGTGTCTTTTCTCGCAATTGCAAGTATTTTCTTGCAATTCTGACTTTATTCTCGCAATTGTGAGTTTATTTTGCACAATTCTGACTTTTTTTTGCAATTGCAAATTTATTTCTCGCAATTCTGAGTTTTTATAAATTGCGAGTTTTTATCTCTCAATTCTGACTTTTTTCTTGCAATTGCGAGTTTATTTCTTGCAATTCTGACTTTTTTATTGCAATTCTGACTTTTTTTTCACAATCGCGAGTTTATTTCTTGCATTTCTGACTTTTTCTCACAATTGAGAGTTTATTTTGCACAATTCTGACTTTTTTCTTGCAGTTGCAAGTTTATTTTTTGCTATTTTGACTTCTTGCAATTGCAAATTTATTTCTCACAATTCTGAGTTATTTTCAGTTGCGAGTTTGTATCTCTTAATTCTGACTTTTTCTTGCAATTCTGACTTTTCTCGCAATTGCAAGTTTATTTCTCGCAATTCTGACTTTATTCTCGCAGTTGTGAGTTTGTATTTCTCAATTCTGACTTTTTTCTTTCAATTGCAAGTTTTTTTGCAGTTGTGACTTTTTCTCACAATTGAGTTTATTACGCACAATTATTTTTTGCTATTCTGACTTCTTGCAATTGCGACTTTATTTCTCAAATTTTGAATTTTTTTCAATTGCAAGTTTTTATCTCTCAATTCTGACTTTTTTCTTGCAATTGCAAGTTTTTTCCATCAATTCTAACTTTTCTCGCAATTGTGAGTTCATTTCTTGCAATCCTGACTTTTTCTCACAATTGAGAGTTTTAGTTTGCACAATTGTTACTTTTTTCTTGCAATTGCAAGTTTATTTCTCACAATTCTGATTTTTTTTCAATTGCGAGTTTGTATCTCTTAATTCTGACATTTTTTTTTCAATTGCAAGTTCATTTCTCCCAATTCTGACATTATTCTCGCAATTGCAAGTTTTTATCTCTCAATTCAGATTTTTTTATTGCATTTGCAAGTTTATTTCTCTCAATTCTGACTTTATTTTCGCAATTGCAAGTTTTTTTGTAATTCTGACTTTTTCTTACAATTGAGAGTTTATTTCTTGCAATTATGACTTTTTCTCGCAATTGCAAATTTATTTCTCGCAATTCTGAGTTTGTATTTCGCAATTCTGACTTTTCTCGCAATTGCAAGTTTTTTTTGCAATTCTGACTTTTTCTCACAATTGAGTTTATTTTGCGCAATTATTACTTTTTTCTTGCCATTGCAAGTTTATTTTTTGCTATTTTGACTTCTCGCAATTGCAAATGTATTTATCGCAATTCTGAGTTTTTTTCAAATGCGAGTTTGTATCTCTCAGTTCTGACTTTTTTCTTGCAGTTGTGTCTTTTCTCGCAATTGCAAGTATTTTCTTGCAATTCTGACTTTATTCTCGCAATTGTGAGTTTATTTTGCACAATTCTGACTTTTTTTTGCAATTGCAAATTTATTTCTCGCAATTCTGAGTTTTTATAAATTGCGAGTTTTTATCTCTCAATTCTGACTTTTTTATTGCAATTCTGACTTTTTTATTGCAATTCTGACTTTTTTTCACAATCGCGAGTTTATTTCTTGCATTTCTGACTTTTTCTCACAATTGAGAGTTTATTTTGCACAATTCTGACTTTTTTCTTGCAGTTGCAAGTTTATTTTTTGCTATTTTGACTTCTCGCAATTGCAAATTTATTTCTCACAATTCTGAGTTATTTTCAGTTGCGAGTTTGTATCTCTTAATTCTGACTTTTTCTTGCAATTCTGACTTTTCTCGCAATTGCAAGTTTATTTCTCGCAATTCTGACTTTATTCTCGCAGTTGTGAGTTTGTATTTCTCAATTCTGACTTTTTTCTTTCAATTGCAAGTTTTTTTGCAGTTGTGACTTTTTCTCACAATTGAGTTTATTACGCACAATTATTTTTTGCTGTTCTGACTTCTTGCAATTGCGACTTTATTTCTCAAATTTTGAATTTTTTTCAATTGCAAGTTTTTATCTCTCAATTCTGACTTTTTTCTTGCAATTGCAAGTTTATTTCCATCAATTCTAACTTTTCTCGCAATTGTGAGTTTATTTCTTGCAATTCTGACTTTTTATTACAATTCTGACTTTTTTTCTCTATTACAAGTTCATTTCTTGCAATCCTGACTTTTTCTGACAATTGAGAGTTTTAGTTTGCACAATTGTTACTTTTTTCTTGCGATTGCAAGTTTATTTCTCACAATTCTGATTTTTTTCACAATCGCGAGTTTATTTCTTGCATTTCTGACTTTTTCTCACAATTGAGTTTATTTTGCACAATTCTGACTTTTTTCTTGCAGTTGCAAGTTTTTTTTTGCTATTCTGACTTCTTGCAATTGCAAATTTATTTCTCGCAATTCTGAGTTTTTATAAATTGCGAGTTTTTATCTCTCAATTCTGACTTTTTTCTTGCAATTGCGAGTTTATCTCTTGCAATTCTGACTTTTTTATTGCAATTCTGACTTTTTTTCACAATCGCGAGTTTATTTCTTGCATTTCTGACTTTTTCTCACAATTGAGTTTATTTTGCACAATTCTGACTTTTTTCTTGCAGTTGCAAGTTTTTTTTTTGCTATTCTGACTTCTTGCAATTGCAAATTTATTTCTCGCTATTCTGAGTTATTTTCAGTTGCGAGTTTGTATCTCTTAATTCTGACTTTTTCTTGCAATTCTGACTTTTCTCGCAATTGCAAGTTTATTTCTCGCAATTCTGACTATTCTCGCAGTTGTGAGTTTGTATTTCTCAATTCTGACTTTTCTCGCAATTGCAAGTTTATTTCTCGCAATTCTGACTTTATTCTCGCAGTTGTGAGTTTGTATTTCTCAATTCTGACTTTTTTCTTTCAATTGCAAGTTTTTTTGCAGTTGTGACTTTTTCTCACAATTGAGTTTATTACGCACAATTATTTTTTGCTATTCTAACTTCTTGCAATTGCGACTTTATTTCTCAAATTTTGAATTTTTTTCAATTGCAAGTTATCTCTCAATTCTGACTTATTTCTTGCAATTGCAAGTTTATTTCCATCAATTCTAACTTTTCTCGCAATTGTGAGTTTATTTCTTGCAATTCTGACTTTTTATTACAATTCTGACTTTTTTTCTCTATTACAAGTTCATTTCTTGCAATCCTGACTTTTTCTGACAATTGAGAGTTTTAGTTTGCACAATTGTTACTTTTTTCTTGCGATTGCAAGTTTATTTCTCACAATTCTGATTTTTTTTTCAATTGCGAGTTTGTATCTCTTAATTCTGACATTTTTCTTGCAATTGTGACTTTTTCTCACAATTGCAAGTTTATTTCTCCCAATTCTGACATTATTCTCGCAATTGCAAGTTTTTATCTCTCAATTCTGACTTTTTTATTGCAATTCTGATTTTTTTTTCTCGCAATTACAAGTTTATTTCTCGCAATTCTGACTTTTTTCTCACAATTGCGAGTTTTTATCTCTCAATTCTGACTTTTTTTCTGACTTTTTGAGGGGGACTGATTTGTTCTCAGAATTGCAAGTTTATATCTTGAAATTCTGACTGCATAACACGCAATTGCGAGTTTTGAGATCGGTCTTTTTCCCCCTCAAAATGGGACTTTATAACTCATAATTGCTAGTTTATGTCTCACAGTTCTGAAAAGAAAATTCGCAATTACCTTTTAATGTTATATTCAGTGGCGAAAACTGGCTTCCATAGAAATATGTTCTTGTGTTTTATGAGATTCACATTTATATCACAAATATTACATCTTGCAAACTGCAAAGTCTCAGAGTCAGAGTTCATTTCTGCAGCAGACAGCAGAAAAATTCATGAGAAACTCCTTCCTGCCCAACAAGACGTCTACCAAAGTCATGCAGTGTCCATAAGGCCAACCGAACAATACAAGACCTCTCCCAGAGATCACAGACAGTCAGCAGCTGAAACTGTATTTGACCTGTAGTTTTGTAATCACAAGCAGTGGCCATCAGGCTAATGACTTTATTACAGCTCTACTGTAGGTGGAGCGGCTCGTATGGTGGAGCTCTGTCTGACAGCTGTCATGTTGATAGTGTCAGGGTCTGTCTAGCAGCTGTCATGTTTACTCCAGCACCTCACTGAACACTCGCTCACGGACCATATGGACCCGGAGAAGAAGAAGAAGTCCTTCACACACTTTATGTGCTGTCATATTGTGTTGTGTGCTTTGTGGAGGCGTGTATCAGGTTGAATCTTACATTGACTCGTGTTTACAGTGTCGTGTCGAATATTGTGCTGAATATTTCATGTTGCACATCATGTCCCGTGTCATGCTATGTTGTTGTATCGCTGTGATCTTTGTTCTGGTTTGAATGTCACAAAACCTGTCAAGAACATTTCCAGGTCATATTTCACTTCAAAATCTGAAGAAAAAAAAAAGAACATAAAATAAGCATATTTTTAGGTCATCAAGATTTTTTAGAATGTAGCATTATTTTTTATGACAATTAAAAGTGAAGGTTAGCATATTAATATATAAGATAAGATGATAAGGTAACATAAGAGACAATAAGATAAGATGATATTCAGAATATTTGAACTGTTAAATAATAATATTTATTATACACATATTAAAAAGGCATGGGAATCTGACAAGAATTATTAATGAGAATCATTGGAATTCAGGTTATATTTCAACCTAATATCTGAACTTATATACCTAAAAAAAATTAAAAACTTATCTAAAATTAAGCATGTTTTTAAGCCACTGAGATTTTTTTTACACTGTGACATTATTTTCACGACAATTAAAACTAATATAATATAATATAATAAAAATCATTATCATTTATATATATATATATATATATACAGTATCACACAAAAGTGAGTACACCCCTCACATTTCAGCAACCATTTTAGTATATCTTCTCAAGGGACAATACTATAGAAATGAAACTTGGATATATTTTAGAGTAGTCAATGTGCAGTCAATGGCTGTATGTTGAGTTATTTTCAGAGGACAGTAAATCTATACTGCTATACAAGCTGCACATTGACTACTCTAAAATAGATCCAAGTTTCATTTCTATAGTATTGTCCCTTGAGAAGATATACTAAAATGGTTGCTGAAATGTAATCTCACTTTTGTGAGATAATGTATATATATAACAATATAATATAACCTTGATACTGTAACTGTCAAACACTATGATAAATCAATTAAATTAGGCATCTCTACTCTCAGAGACCAAAATGTTTCACTCAGTGACTATTTACAGCATTCCTCATCTATATCTATATATAGATATTTTCACTGTTTCTGACCTCTTGACCCACGATGTTGACGTTTCCTCATGCCAGAGTGCTTCGGTCTGCTTCATTGTTCAGCAGATGGTGAATTAACACCAATTAGCCTCAGATTCAGCCCATCTCCACTGCTGTACACCATGACACCTGGACAAGAGCACAAACCTGAGGCCACAAGAGCCAATTAGAACCAAAAACACAGATGTACGACTTGTGGCTGAAGATCGACATAATTATCAGAGGCCAATATGTGTAAACCAAGATGTGGATCTAGTGCACAAATAGCCTAGAAGCAACTTAGGGCTTATTTCATGGGGAAAAAAATACTCAACATATATTCTGATTCAGAAGACAGGATACGTTCAAGGATTATTTTATACTTTATTATAATATTGTACTTTGAGATTATATTATGATGGAATTTTTCATAATTTTTCAGTGATTTTTTTTTTTATCCACATTTTGAATTACGTATCATTTTTGGGTTAAAGGAAATGTCCTCTGTAAACTTTACTTAAAAAGCTAACAGGATTGTACAGGAGTGCATATTTTAAACATTATATTTAAATACAATACAATATTGATACAGTCTATATTATAATTTCTATATGAGATCACATTTATCGGGGAAGATTCACATAGTTCTGAATATGCCCAGTTGCACATAAATCGTTCAACTGAATCGATTCTTTTTACTGATTTAATGAAATCTATTTACAAGGCGTTTGTGAATTGCTGAAGATGACAGGATTGTACAGGAGTGAATATTTGAAACATTATATTTAAATACAACACAATATTGATTCATGATCATAATATTATCCTATATTATCATTTTGAGATCACGTTTATCGGGGAAGATTCACAGAGTTCTGAATATGCCCAGATCGCACATGAATCATTCTTTTGAATCGATTCTTTTTATGGAATCTATTTACAAGGCGTTTGTGAATCGCTGAAGATGACAGGATTGTACAGGAGTGAATATTTTAAATATTATATTTAAATACAATACAACATTGATACAGTATTATCATAATAATAGCCTATATTATAATTTTGAGATCCCATTTATCAGGGAAAGATTCACAGAGTTCTGAATATGCCCAGTTCGCACATGAATCGTTCAATTGAATCGATTCTTTTTATTGATTTAAAGGAATCAATTTACAAGGCGTTTGCGAATCGCTAAAAAACTATATTGACATGTTGACATAAACAACAATTATTAAGTAGCAGACAAACTTTACCTCCTCTATGTTATTTTCTCTGTCAACTGTTCACAATTCGTAAAGATCGATTCGCGAATCAGTGACTCATTTGAGTCGAAATCTTTGAATGGTTCTAGAAACGGTTTAAATCATTCGGATAAAACACGGCTTTTCAAGTCCGTAAACAACATAAAACAAGCTGTATGAAGTAGATATTTACCGACAACCCATTGAAATCCAACCTGCAAATGCATCCTATCGTTTTCCAGCGACGAATAAACAGGTAAAGACGCTTTTTTCAACTAAAAGACGCAGTATTACATGCTGTCCACAGTGTCCAGTCATCTTTTTTTTTAATTAATGGTTATAGTTTGCCTTTTAAATTCATTTTCCTTATAAATATTTTAACTTTTGCCATTCGTCTGATAATTATTTAACTTTTTCTTACTGTGAACATATACAGCAGAAATTGTAAGTGTTGTATGTTAGCATGATATTTGGAACATCATCATCATCATCATCAGTGTATTGAATCAGTTGGTTCACTTCAAAGGAACCGATTGGCGAAATGAATTAGTTTTCTTGCCGCTAGTTTGGACAAATAACTTTTCATTTAAGATTTAGGCGAGTAGTGTGAATTTTATACTGTTATATAATAGCAAACACTATTACACGTTCATTTATTTAATAGAGGGTTTGAATTTACCTCACGATTTGGTCAGTTACCCGGATGCGCGGCCATTTTGGCCATACTCGGTTGTAAACAACAGCATAGATTGCATGGTTAATATACTGAATACGTTGTTCTGGTAATTTATGTTGTCTAAACCACGGAAAAAAGAAAAAAAAACATTTGGAAGCTGCTGAATCATATAGAGAAGGTAGGTAGAAAAGAACAGGACACAATATTTTGACAAACTAAAGTTAATAGGTGGTAAAAATGATACATAAAGCAGTATTAATTAAGATATTAGCCTAATATTTCACCTACCTGACCGGAAATGAAAAGAACAAACATGAATGTTGTCAAGATTCTTGCCCTGGAAATTCTGGTTTAGTTTGGCCAAACCACAAATGGCTGTTCGTCAGACAGTTTTTGCACTTTTCTCCTTGATTTGTTATAACTTTTGTCAATCTATAGTGTTTTTCTCAGTTAGATTGATTAGTACAGCCCAAAAAATGACAATAACTGACCATTTTTTTAGCAGCAATAATCAATGAGTTTCGTTGGGTTCAGTGGCATTGTTTACCTTATATGGCCGATTGATGACCCGTGATGAAAATGTTCTATAGAGAAAAATTCAGTGCAAATACCATAACACTAACATTTTAGTGTATAAAATGAGTGCTTGTAAAAAAAAAAAAAACAGTGCAAACTGACCTCAGTGTTTAACAGAATTTAAGACTGTAAATCAAATAATGTGACCTGAAAATGTGGATGCAATTGTAATCTTCTTTCAAGAGGCGCTCACGTCTTTTGTCTTTTTGAGCGCAATACTAACAACAAAGTATTTCTGGAGGAGATTGTGAGAGGTTTTGACATGGCTTCTCACCGGCACTCACTTACTCCTGCAGTAAAAAGCTGAACTGAGGGGGCTAATGGTTACTCCTAATAGAAATCAGCTGGAGATACTGACGGATGAGCTGTTAGCTGTTAGGAGTCGTTCTTAGCAGACCTATAAGGGCCCTGATCTCATGACGGGATGTTGGGCCTATTTTTCTTGGTCTCAACCACAAATACAGAACTTTCTTAAAAATATAAATGATAGCATTTGACAAACCCAATACATTTTAAAGCCACATACAGATATTTAGAGAGTTCTCAGCTATCGTCTTGCAGTCAGTTTAATGTTTTGGTCTTTCAGAGTATACTAGATTGATTATGTGACACATGAATACTACAACTGCTTTGTGATACTCGTCCACCAGCTAACAATTTATGTTGCAAAAACATTTAATAAACACTTGTTCCAAATGTTCTGGAAATGTTCAGCATAGTATAATTCACAAAGAAATGACTGTCAAGATCTGGTTCTTTCAATGAATCATTGATAAAGAGTCACAGACTCAGTTTTCAGTCTGATGGAAACCTGCAAAGTCTTGAGTTGGAAACGTCTTGAAAAAACATATTTAAAGAGGTGGTAAAGAAGAACACAAAAGTGGCTTAACCTAAAATACTATTTCATCATATTTCATTTTCCTGGATATCTCAAGTCCAACGTTCAATTTATTTTAAGTCATAAGCATTTTTGAAGGTATAGTCTATTTTTCTCTGTACTTGAAGCAAGTGGTTTACAAAATATTCCGTAATAAATTAGGCGTATTAGAAGATTTGCAGAGTCTGTGTTTTTTGTAAGCAAATGGGGGAATAAAATTGGCTAAAGCTTTACTCAGGAAAAAAAAAATCATAATGTCGCTCATAACATTACAGCCTTAAAATGCAAGTGAAATGAGATTAAAGTGACATGTTATCAATCTCCACTCAGGGAGATGACGGTGCTAAGGCGGCGAATGAATAAAAATGGTGTACTATATCTGGAGTTTTAATGGTTATTGCCAGAAATGAGCTTGATATGCAATATTTTTTGATTGTTCACTTGCTTTAGTTCTGTAATAGTATCTGGTACACAAAGACCAGTGTTATTTTAGTGTTTGTATGGACCAGAGTTAGGAACATCTTGAAAAAATTTTTATAATATACAAGGTAATTGTACAGTTAATTCTGAAATTGTATTTTCAGAAAGTTTTGGCATATTTGTTCTCTCCCCAAATTTGTGACTAGCGAAACACAGCAATATATAATTTAATAAAAAGGGTTATATTGACCTATTAAGATTTTTGCTTACATGTTCCTTGTAAATATATTTTTTGCTACTTGGTTAGAAAGTTTTGAGAGGGAAATCAATAACAATTAAAATCTTAACAATATTTCAAGTGTGATTTATGAGATTTGTTGTATTTTGAATCCAATTTTTCTTTGTAACAGGCAAATCATACTGATTTCAAAGTTAAGGATTCATTGGTTTGAATATACATTGAACCAAACACTATCATAACATCTTAGTTGATAATTCAGTATACCTTATTTTATACAAAACATTCCATGTTTCGGTTGTGATTGCACATTTTCGGTAGTGACAGTAATGTTTTGGTAGCGTCCACATCCCATTACAGAACTCGCATACTAAAACACTATACTAAAACATACGACAAAATTGCATAACTGTACTAACATTTAGTTTATTTTTCCCAAATAAAGATTTATGGTCCCTTTTGTCACTACTGAATCAATCACTGTTGAGCCAGCATATGCTGGTTAGGTAGGTTTTGAAGCATGAATGCTGGTTTGAGCTGGTTTAAGGTGGTCCTTAGCTGGTTTAAACAGATCCTTTTCTGGTTTAAGCTGGTCCTTAGCTGGTTAAGATGATTCTTAGCTGGTTTAAACCAGCTAAGGACCAGCATAAACCAGCTAAGGGCCATCTTAAACCAGCTAAGGACCAGCATAAACCAGCTAAGGACCAGCTTAAACCAGCTAAGGACCAGCTTAAACCAGCTAAGGACCATCTTAAACCAGCTAAGAATCATCTTAAACCAGCTAAGGACCAGCATAAACCAGCTAAGGGCCATCTTAAACCAGCTAAGGACCAGCATAAACCAGCTAAGGACCATCTTAAACCAGCTAAGGACCATCTTAAACCAGCTAAGGACCAGCATAAACCAGCTAAGGACCATCTTAAACCAGCTAAGGACCATCTTAAACCAGCTAAGGACCAGCATAACCAGCTAAGGACCATCTTAAACCAGCTAAGGACCATCTTAAACCAGCTAAGGACCAGCATAAACCAGCTAAGGACCATCTTAAACCAGCTAAGGGCCATCTTAAACCAGCTAAGGGCCATCTTAAACCAGCTAAGGACCAGCATAAACCAGCTAAGGACCAGCTTAAACCAGCTAAGGACCATCTTAAACCAGCTAAGGACCAGCATAAACCAGCTAAGGGCCATCTTAAACCAGCTAAGGACCAGCATAAACCAGCTAAGGACCAGCTTAAACCAGCTAAGGACCATCTTAAACCAGCTAAGGACCAGCATAAACCAGCTAAGGGCCATCTTAAACCAGCTAAGGACCATCTTAAACCAGCTAAGGACCAGCTTAAACCAGCTAATGTCCATCTTAAACCAGCTAAGGACCAGCTTAAACCAGTTAAGGACCATCTTAAACCAGATAAGGATCAGTTTAAGATGGTCCTTAGCTGGTTTAAGATGGTCCTTAGCTGGTTTAAGATGATCCTTAGCTGGTTTAAGATGATCCTTAGCTGGTTTAAGATGATCCTTAGCTGGTTTAAGATGATCCTTAGCTGGTTTAAGATGATTCTTAGCTGGTCATGAGCTGGTCTAAGATGGTTGCTTCTAGCCAAAATATAGCCGAGTCCATAATCCAGTCCATCATCTGTTGTCCTTTCGAATTAAAATCAACATATTTATTACTATTTTGGACTGTTTTTAATTGTAAATGTTGCTTAAACTGTGCATATTTCTCTCCTGATTCCTGATTTGGCAACTTTTTCACTGGAGGAAGCGTTATTATGGACTCATATTTTGGCTGAAAAGCAATGGTTTGTTGGCAATGATGGATTTGTTTCTTATAAACGCACAGCTTTTGGCCTCATAAGACATCAATTGATGTACTGGAGTGGTGTGGATTACTTGTGGATTATTGTGATCCAGCTAAGCATTTCTCTAGTATTTGATTCCATACATAACCCGTGATTAATTCCCCACCGAAGGCAGATGTCAGCGCGGTCACTAAACCAGAGGTCACAGTTAAGGGGTCAGGTTGCACAAACCACTGAGCGAAGTTCAATAGTCAATTACGGACATTTGTTGACGTGAACGGCTCACCCTGATACTGGAGAATGATGTTCCGGGCCGAAGGTTAATTAGCTTAATTCAGGGGAGGACCATGGCGGATCAGATTCCCAGCGAACGCAGGCTTTGTGCTTCCCAGGCCGCTGAGAGTCGACCCAAACACCTGTGCCTTCCTCTGGGACCCAACACACACTCACACAGTCACGACACTTATACACAACCCCGAACACACACGTACTACATTGGTTTAATGGAGCTCCCCACACCCCCAGTGCTCCTCACACACACACACACACACACACACACACACATGCTAATTTCACACTCGGTAAGTGTGAAGCCTGTCAGCCAGGCTCAGATGCAGGCACAGATGGCTGGAGGGAATGATGGGAGATGGATATTGTTGCTAGAGCCCCTCTCCATGTAGCAGTTCCTGAAGCAGCCCATCCTGAGAGCAGATAGCTCTTACTGTTAAATCACATTCAAAAACTTTCATTGGCAACGTTGCGTCCCTAAATCTGATTTGATGCATCACATTTGATATGTAATATAGGTGAATTCTGTTTTAAATGCACTTAAGTTGCGCTTTTTAGTGTTGAAGAGCCAGCTGTTTTAATGAATCATTCAAAAAGACTCATAAACGTTAACGTTTTGAATCAGTCGATTCCTGAATCAACATCTGATTCACTTACTGAAATGCATATTCATTAGAGAATTTTGTATATTATCATAATGTTTTTAATTTATTTAGTTTTACTTTGAAAATATTGATGAACAACTGATGAAATACTGATTTTAGTATGAAATATTTTTTTTATGTGAGAAAATGTAAAAAAATATCCATTTAAAACATTTTTTTATTTATAAATGGTTTCTTTTATAGTGTATTTTATGTTGAGAAATGTTGATTTAAGAATAAAATGATTTTATTATGTGAGAAAAATATATAATGCATTTATTTAAAATAGTTTTGTTTAAAACTGATTTGAATTCATTTGCAATACATATTTATTTATATTTTATATTGTTACATTAATTTTTTTTTGTAAATAGTTTGAACTTGCTTTATTCGTATGGATTTACATGAGAGATATTAGACAATAGTTGGTTTTAGAATTCAATGTCAGTATAAAAATATTTATTTATTTACATAAATATGCAAATATTTAATTAAAAATATATATATGGTGTGTTTTATGTTAAGAAATAAATGTAATAAAAAATTCAACATGCTGACAATGCTAAAACATGCTAGCGACATGCTAGTAATTTGCTAATAATGCTAACAATGCTAAAACATGCTAGCAACATGCTAGTAATTTGCTAATCATGGTAACAATGCTAAAACATGCTAGCGACATGCTAGTAATTTGCTAATCAAGCTAACAATGCTAAAACATGCTACCGACATGCTAGTAATTTGCTAATCAAGCTAACAATGCTAAAACATGCTAGCGACATGCTAGTAATTTGCTAATAATGCTAACAATGCTAAAACATGCTACCGACATGCTAGTAATTTGCTAATAATGCTAACCATGCTAAAACATGCTATCGACATGCTAGTAATTTGCTAATAATGCTAACAATGCTAAAACATGCTAGCGACATGCTAGTAATTTGCTAATCATGCTAATAATGCTAAAACATGCTATCGACATGCTAGTAATTTGATAAACATGCTAACAATGCTAAAACATGCTAGCGACATGCTGTTCATGTTATAAACATGTTAACACAATGCTAGTAACTTGCTAATCACGTTAAAACATGTAAATCATGTTAGACACATGCTAGCAACATGTTAATAATGCTAAAGCATGGTAACAACATGCCAATCATGCTACAAACATGCAAGTAATTTGCTAGTCATGCTAATAATGCTAAAACATGTTAACAAAATGCTAATCATGTTAGAAACATGCTAGTAATTTGCTAATCATGCTAATAATGCTAAAACATGTTAGCAACATGCTAAAAACATGTTAGCAACATGCTAGTGACGTGTTAAGAATGTTAGAAATATGCTAGCAGCATGCTAGTGACTTGCTAATCATGCTAGACACGTGCTACCAACATGTTAATCAAGCTAAAAACACTAACAAAATGCTAACGACATGCTAATCATGTTATAAACATGTTAGCAAGATGCTAGTAACTCGCTAATCACGTTAAAACATGTTAACATGTTAATCATGCTAGACACATGCTAACAACATGCTAATCATGCTAAAACATGCTAGAGACATGTTAATCATGTTAGCAACATGTTAGTAACTTGTTAATCATTGTAGACATGTGTTAACAACATGCTAATCATGATAAAAACATGCTATCAACATACATGCTAACAACATGCTAATCATGCTAGAAACATGTTAACAACATGATAGTAACTTCCAAATTACATTAAAACATGTTAACAACATGTTAATGCTAGTATTTTGCTATTCATGTTACCAACATGCTGATAATGTTAAAACATGGTAGCGACATGCTAATCATATTAGAAACATGCTAGTAACTTGTTAATCATGCTAGAAACATGTTACCAACATGCTAGTAACTCGCTAATCATTATAGACACATACTAGCAACATGCTAATACTGTTAAAATATGTAAGCAAAATGCTAGTAACTTTTTAAACATTGTAGACATGTGCTAGCAACTTACTAATCATGCTAAAAACATGCTAACAACACATGCTAGCGACATGCTAATCAAGCTAGAAACATGTTATCAACATGCTAATAACTTGTTAATCACATTAAAAAATGGTAACAACATGCTAACCATGCTAAAGCATGGCACAACATGCTAATCATGCTAGCAACATGCTAGTAGCTTGCCAATAATGGTAGTAATTTGCTAATAATGGTAACAACATGCTGATAATGTTAAAACATGCTAGCGACATGCTAGTAACTTGCTAATTATGCTGGAAACATGTTAGCAACATGCTAGTAACTCGCTAATCATTGTGGACATGTGCTAGCAACATGCTAGTAACTTGCTAATCACGTTAACAAATGGTAACAACGTGCTAATCATGTTAGACACATGCTAGCAACATGTTAATCTTGCTAAAGCATGGTAACAACATGCTAATCATGCTAGCAACATGCTACTAGCTTGCTAATCATTATAGACACGTACTAGCAATGTTAATCATACTAAAACATGTTAGCAAAATGCTAATAATGCTAAAACATGTTAACAAAATGCTAATAACTTGCTAATCATTGTAGACACGTGCTAGCAACATGCTTATCATGCTAGACGCATGCTAACAACATGCTAATCATGCTAAAGCATGGTAACAACATGCTAATCATGATAACAAAATGCTAGTAGCTTGTTAATAATAAAAACATGCTAGCAACATGCTAGTGACTTGCTAATCATTCTAGACATGTGCTAGCAACATGTTAATTATGGTAACAACATACTAGCAACATGTTAATAATGTTAAAACATGTTAACGACATGCTAATCATGTTAAAAACATGCTATTAACTTGCTAATCATGTTAGAAACATGTTAGCAACATGCTAGTAACTTGTTAATAATGTTAGAAACATGTTAACAACATGTTAGTAACTTGCTAATCATGTTAAAACGTGTTAACAACATGCTAATAATGCTAGACACATGCCAGCAACATGCTAGTAACTTGCAAATAATGTTAAAAACATGCTAGTAACTTGTTAATCATGTTAGAAACAAGTTAGCAACATGCTAGTAACTTGTTAATCATGCTAAAACATGCTAGCAACATACTAGTAACTTGTTTTTCATGCTAAAAACATGCTAGCAACATGCAAAAACATGCCAATAATGCTAGCAACATGCTAGTTAATTGCTAATAATGTTAGAAACATGCTAGTAACTTGTTAATCATGCTAGCAACAAGCTTGTAACTTGCAAATAATGCTAAAAACATGCTAGTAATTTGCTAATCATGCTAATGAATTGCTAATCATGTTAGAAACATGCTAGTGACTTGCTAATCATACTAGACACATGCTAGCAACATGCTAATCACGATAAAACGTGTTAACAACATGCTAATCATGCTAGACACATGCCAGCAACATGCTAGTAACTTGCAAATAATGCTAGAAACATGCTAGTAACTTGCTAATCATGTTAGAAACATGATAAAAAATTGCTAATCATGTTAGAAACACGTTAGCAACATGCTAGTAACTTGTTAATCATGCTAAAACATGCTAGCAACATGCTAATAATGCTAGAAACATGCTAATAAATTGCTAATCATGTTAGAAACATGTTAGCAACATGCTAGTAACTTGTTTATCATGCTAAAAACATGCTAGCAACATGCAAAAACATGCCAATAATGTTAGCAACATGCTAGTTAATTGCTAATAATGCTAGAAACATGCTAGTAACCTGCAAATAATGTTAGAATCATGCTAGTAATTCGCTAATCATGCTAATAAATTGCTAATAATGTTAGAAACATGTTAGAAACATGTTAGTAACTTGCTAATCATTCTAAAACATGTTAGCAACATACTAGTAACTTGTTTATCATGCTAAAAACATGCTAGCAACATGCAAAAACATGCCAATAATGTTAGCAACATGCTAGTTAATTGCTAATAATGCTAAAAAACATGCTAGTAACTTGCATATAATGCTAGAATCATGCTAGTAATTCGCTAATCATGCTAATAAATTGCTAATCATGTTAGAAACATGTTAGCAACATGTTAGTAACTTGCTAATCATTCTAAAAACATGTTAGCAACATACTAGTAACTTGTTTATCATGCTAAAAACATGCTAGCAACATGCAAAAAATGCCAATAATGATAGCAACATGCTAGTTAATTGCTAATAATGCTAGAAACATGCTAGTAATTTGCAAATAATGCTAGAATCATGCTAGTAAATCGCTAATCATGCTAATAAATTGCTAATCATGTTAGAAACATGTTAGCAACATGTTAGTAACCTTCTAATCATTCTAAAAACATGTTAGCAACATACTAGTAACTTGTTTTTCATGTTCAAACATGTAAACAACATGCAAAAACATGCCAATAATGCTAGCAACATGCTAGTTAATTGCTAATTGTGCTAGCAACATGCTAGTAACTTGCTAATCATGCTAGAAACATGCTAGCAACATGTTAATCGTGCTAAAATGCTAACAACATGGCAATCATGTTAAAACATGACGATTCTAGATCTATCTACCTCTTTAAAAACTACAAAAAATGAAAACCTTCAAACTTCTTGCTTTTTAAACTTTTTCTAACTTCCTGTTTTAGCTCTCTCAAGCCAACTTCAAAGTTTGTCTTGACGAACCTTCTTATCTAGTCCATTTTTAGAATTCAAAAATATGTGACATCAGAATGCCATGACTGACCAATCAGAATCAAGTATTCCAGAGAGCTGTGTAATGATTGGTGGATGAGTTGTTAATCGTAACACACAGCCTCCAGTGACACACTGCTTTATTAAGACGTGTGACTCATGACTCACTTTATTTATTACTGACTGTCTTTGTGAGGTGTGTCTGGTCTGTATGCGGGGCAGCAGACGGATCAATCCAGTCATGCGTGATCAGAGGGATGGAGGAGCATCTAATCCCCAGTCGGGCTGCCAAGACCCGAATCTGCCGTCCCGCTCTGGCACACGACACCCTTTTCTATAAATGTGTCCATACGAACACACGTGAACGCGCGCACCCTACTCACACGTGTGATCTGAAGGCTAATGGCGGCTGACAGGCCAGGATGAGGTGGAGATGAGGGTCGCAGTAATAGTTCTCTAATGCCAGGCTTGTTAGGGTCTGGGCTGCAGCTGTGCCCACTGATGGCTCGTACCATCTGCCAAACAGGCCTCTGGGAGCGACAAACATACAGAGAGCTTTAATTGGGTTGTGAGGGAGAGAGACGGGCCTGCCGGCGTGTTCCAGCAGATCTGCACACTAATGACACTGGTCCACGTGTCGTGCTGTGAGCGCTCCATGCTTTTATACCATTCGCTTTTTGCCTTAAAGGGGTCGTATCATACTTTATTCCTCTGTGTTCGACTTACAGTCAAGATGTTGTTTCTTATGACCATTTCCAGTTTTCTGCTGTGCATTTAAGATGTTAAAGGAACACTCCACTTTTTTGGGAAATAGGCTCATTCTCCAACTCCCCCCGAGTTAATAAGTTGAGTTTTACCGTTTTGAAATCCATTCAGCCGTTCTCCTGTTCTGGCGATATCACTTTTAGCATAGCTTAGCATAGATCATTGAATCCTATTAGACCAATAGCATCGCGTTCAAAAATGACCAACGCGTTTCAATATTTGTACTATTTAAAACTTGACTCTTCTGTAGTTATATCGTGTACTAAGACCGGCGGAAAATGTAAAGCTGCGATTTTCTAGGCTGATAAGATTAGGAACTACACTCCCATTCCGGCGTAATAGTCAAGGAAGTTTGCTGCCGTAATAAGGCTGAAGCAGGAGCAGTAATATCACGCAGCGCCTGAAATTAGTTCCCAGCTAGGTTAGCATTTGCACATGTGCTGTGTGATATTACTGCTCGTACTTCAGCCTTATTACGGCAGCAAACTTCCTTGTCTATTACGCCGGAATGGAAGTGTAGTTCCTAATCTTATCAGCCTAGAAAATCGTCTTAGTACACAATATAACTACAGAAGAGTCAGGTTTTAAATAGGACAAATATCGATACCCGTTGGTCATTTTTGAATGTGATGCTATTGGTCTAAAAGGATTCAATGAACTATGCTAAAAGTGATATCGCTAGAACAGGAGAACGGCTGAATGGATTTCAAAACGGTAAAACTCAACTTATTAACTCGGGAGGAGTTGGAGAATGAGCCTATTTCCAAAAAAAGTGGAGTGTTCCTTTAAGGCAAACACATGGGTTGCAGGTTTGCTGTAAAGATCCATTCTTTAGTAATGACCTTTAAAAAATATTTTATAACACTTGTTTATAACACGTTTTCGTTTTGAAACTTACAATGTGGTGCCAAAAAAGTCATGATTTAGTTTTATATGACCTTTTTTAATCCTCTAGCTGACACTTAGTATTAAACTGGATGTTTTTGTTGCTGTGCCTTTAAGATGTTGATATTAAAATTACTTTTATTATGATTTTCACACTTAATTAAATAAATGGATATGTTTTATATTATAATGTATAACATAAATGCATGTATTCTTAATTTAATTAATTAAAATGTACTGTATGTAATATTATAATATATTCAGTTTCTAAGTAATAAAGTAAATAAAATGTGTAAATTAATCTTAAGTAAAAAAAGTAAATGAAATGTGTTATTGTTGTTGTTATTATTATTATTATTACAATTATTATTGTTATTATTATTATTTAATGACACACAATATGGATATTTTTATGTATAAAATATACATATAAAAATAATAATAATTATGATTATACATAATATGAATGTATTTTTTGATATTCTTATTTAAATTAGCAATAGCAATATTATAATATATTTAGTTACAAAGTAAATAAAATGTGTAAATAAAAGTAAATACAATTTTGTTATTAGTATTATTATTTAATGATACATAATATAAATTTATTTGTAATATTCTGATTTTATTATTTTAATGATTATACTAATATATTACATTTCTAGTTTAAAAGTGTTAAAATTTTTTAATTTCTATTATTTTATATATATATTAATGCATATTTTAACATTTATATTTTATTATTTCAGTTATAAATAATTTTTGAATTAATAAAGTTTGTATTATTATTATTATTATTATTATTATTATTATTATTATTTATAAGATGCATAATATAAATGTATATTATAAATAAGAATATATTATTTTAATATTATTATTATTATGCTAATAATATATTACATTATTTTATAATTAACCATTCTTAATATTGTTATTATTATATATTTTTAATATACATCTATATTATTTTAGTCATATACAATTACTTTATAATTAATACTGATTAATAATAATAATAATAATAATTATTATTATTATTATGAATGTTATTAACAATATCTTTTATACACAAAAAAAATATTAAAATTGTATTATTCCTATTTTTGTTCTTTTAGTAATATTATACTTTTATTAATAAAATATAATTAATATTTTATTACTTATTAATATTTATAAAAATAACTGCACATGTATTTATTTGATTGATTTGGACAATGTTGAAATTTTTAATTGAATTTGATTGAACTAGAATGATGAATAATATTTATCATACACAATATAAATATTTAAATTGTATTATTCATATTTTTATTATTTTACTATTATTATTGTTGTTGTTTTAGCAATATTATACTAAATTAATTTTATTATTTATAATTAATATTAACTATTAATATTTATAAAAAATAACTATTTATGTATGCATTTATTTACACAATTATAGTTTTTTGTTTATTATGGTGAAAATATGTATAAATTATTTATACTTGTCACGGATTGGTCAGGTTCTGCACCCACAATCACTCCCAGATCACCTTCACCTGAATACTGATTAATGGACACCTGCACTCTATCACCACCAGCACACAAAAGCCACTCTCCACACACCACTCATTGTCCGGGCTCGTTCTAGAGAAAGCGGACTTCCAGTGTCTCTTTGCGAGTATCACTATCAAGATTACTTACCCAATTGTACTTACCTGATCTCTGTCTCGTTCCAGTCTTCCAAGCGCCAGTCCTCTGTGTCTACACAGTTTCCAGTCGTCAGTGGTGTGTGGCCGTAAGCTGACTTCCGCGTCAGCGGAGGGTGGCGGATCCACGAACTCTCTGTGCCCCTCTGGCTTTCGTATCAGATGTTCTGACCGTATGCAATCATATCAGACTCTCTCCGATGTCTCTTCAAATGCACTCCTCCGCCCAGTGGAGACCGCCAGCCCTCCAGAACCAGAACCGATGATACTTGAATCTGGTAGACTATCAGCCGCTGAGCGACAGAGAAGGCTGACCCGGGGTTTGTGTCTCTATTGTGGAGACAGTGGGCATGTTCGGATGAAATGCCCCCTTCGTCCTGTTCCTACCGCGGTGAGTGTTATCCAGTCCGAAGTTGAAAAGATGTATCCTCTGTCTACATGTGTGCAGTTAACCACCTCCACATCTTCTGTCATAGCCCACGCTCTCATCGACTCCGGGTCAGCGGGAAACTTCATCTCGGGCAACCTCTGTCGCCAGTTACAGCTCCGAACCGAAGCTTCGTCGAGCGTCTACCAGATTCAGCCCATAACACGTTCCATCACTGCACGACCCCGCATCCATCGTAAATGCCAATCCATCCACCTTCAGATTGGAGCTCTTCACCAAGAAGACATTCAACTTCTGGTTCTGGAGGGGGCCACCATGGACATCATCTTGGGGCGCCCGTGGCTGGTGAAGCACAATCCCATCATCTCTTGGGGCAATGGAGAGGTAATCCGGTGGGGCCATGACTGTTTTCCAGAGTGCTTTCCAGAAGTTCCACGTCCGATACCAAGACCCATTCCTGTCTGCGCCACATCCATCGAGAGCCCTCTGGAGCAACGATCCACCGAGATTCCGGATATCTACTCCTCTTTCCAGGACGTCTTCTGCCCCAAGAGAGCTTCCCAGCTACCTCCCCATCGGCCATGGGACTGCGCCATAGACCTGATTCCTGATGCTCCTTTGCCCAGGGGAAGGATCTACCTGTTGTCACTTCCGGAGACAAAGGCCATGGAGGAGTATATTCACGAGGCTCTCCAGCAAGGATACATTCGTCCCTCCACTTCTCCCGCTGCATCCAGCTTCTTTTTCGTGGCGAAAAAGGATGGAGGGCTGCGGCCGTGCATAGACTACCGCATTCTGAAGCAAGCCACAGTCAAGTTCAAATATCCCCTTCCTCTCGTCCCAGCGGCCCTCGAACAACTCCGGTCAGCCACCATCTTCACCAAATTGGACCTCCGCAGCGCTTAGAATCTGGTGAGAATACGGAAGGGGGATGAGTGGAAGACGGCCTTCGTGACCCCTACAGGCCACTATGAGTACTGCGTCATGCCCTATGGCCTGGTCAACGCCCCTTCCGTATTTCAAAACTTCATACATGAAGTCCTCCGGGAGTTTCTCCATCGGTCAGTGATTGTCTATATTGACGATATCCTCATCTACTCCCGGAGTGAGACCGAACACATCCACCACGTTGCGGAGGTCCTCCAGAAACTCAGGGAACACCAACTCTTCCTGAAAGCAGAAAAATGTTCATTCCACCTTCCATCCGTTCAATTCCTGGGATACGTCATCGACCGTGAAGGTATTCGTATGGACGAGAGGAAGGTGTCATCTGTCACGTCCTGGCCAAAACCCTCTTCTGTCAAAGAACTCCAGAGATTCCTCGGTTTTGCTAATTTCTACCGCCGTTTCATTCAAGGTTACAGTATCATTGCAACTCCATTAACCAACCTACTCAAAGGAAAACCGACTAAACTTACCTGGAACCCCGAAGCCGCCGCAGCCTTCCAATCCCTCAAGGACGCCTTCACCCAGACTCCTATTCTGCGCCATCCGGATCCCGACCTCCCTTTCGTGGTGGAGGTGGATGCATCAACCTCAGGAGTCGGAGCAGTTCTCTCCCAGCATCACGGAACCCCAAGTTTACTCCATCCATGTGCCTATTTCTCCCGGAAGTTCAGCCCGGCGGAGAAGAACTATGACATCGGCAACCGGGAACTTCTCGCCATCAAGCTCGCCCTGGAGGAGTGGCGACACTGGTTGGAGGGAGCTAATCATCCTTTCCAGGTACTCACAGATCATAAAAACCTCCAATACCTCCGTGATGCAAAAAGGCTGTGCCCACGTCAGGCCAGGTGGGCACTGTTCTTCTCAAGGTTCCACTTCTCCATCTCCTATCGTCCTGGTCCAAAAAATATAAGAGCAGATGCCCTGTCTAGAATCCACGACTCCACTGATTCCACTGAGCCTCCCAGCAATATCCTCCCACAAGACATCTTCATCAACCCCATCGAATGGTCAGCTCCTCCTAGTGTCGCTACTCCTGAACCTCGCCCTCCGCCGGGTTGCCCTCCTGATCGACGTTACATTCCTAGGACACAACGGGTAGATCTCATTCGCTCCATCCACACTTCCCTGGGCACTGGACATCCCGGGACCAGCAACACCCTCTCGCTGCTATCCGAGCGCTTCTGGTGGCCTGGGATGGCAAGGGATGTGCAGCGGTTCATCCAGGGTTGCAAGGAGTGCGCCATGTCCAAAAGTCCCAGGCATTTGCCCGCAGGTAAGCTCCATCCCTTGCCGATCCCGAACCGCCCCTGGTCACACCTGGGAGTGGATTTTATGACGGACTTGCCAGCATCGGATGAAAACACCTGCATCTTTGTTATAGTGGATCGATTCTCCAAGTTCTGCAAGTTACTGCCCTTGAAAGGGCTTCCCACTGCCTTTGAAGCGGCCCAACTCCTGTTCAATCACGTCTTCCGTCAGTATGGAATACCTGAGGATATTGTATCGGACCGCGGTCCTCAGTTTATCTCCCGTCTATGGAAATCCTTCTTCCGTCTCCTAGGTGTGACCGTCAGCCTCTCCTCTGGCTATCATCCGCAGTCCAATGGCCAGACGGAGAGGAAAATCCAGGAAGTGGGGCGGTTCCTCCGGACCTTCTGCCACAACCACCAGAACTCCTGGAACCAGTTCCTGGGCTGGGCAGAATATGCCCAAAATTCACTGCGGCAACCATCCACCGGCCTCACACCATTCCAGTGCGTCCTCGGATTCCAACCACCGCTATTTCCCTGGAATGGTGAACCATCTGAGGTCCCCGCAGTGGATTACTGGTTCCGGGAGAGCGAGAGGGTCTGGGACGAAGCACATCACCACCTACAGAGGGCAGTACGCAGACAGAAAGCCTTCGCTGATCGGAGAAGGGCCCCAGCTCCAGAATTCAGGCCAGGCGATCAAGTGTGGCTTTCCACTCGGGATATCCGTCTGCGACTGCCCTCCAAGAAGTTAAGTCCCAGGTTTGTTGGTCCCTTCAACATCCTGGAACAGGTCAACCCCGTCACCTACAGGCTTCAACTCCCACCTGAGTATCGCATTCACCCCACCTTCCATGTCTCACTATTGAAACCATTTCATCCACCTCTCACTCCCTCCACAGAACCTGACCACGAAGAGGAACCTCCTCCCCCCCTCATGCTGGAAGATGGAGCCGTCTATTCCGTCCGGGAGATCCTCCGGTCTCGTCGTCGTGGTGGTCTACTCGAGTACCTGGTTGACTGGGAGGGTTATGGACCAGAGGAGAGGTCATGGGTCCCAAGAGACGACATTCTAGATCCCACGCTCACTGAGGAGTTCCACGCTAGTCATCCTGAGTTCCCTGCACCCCGAGGACGAGGTAGACCACCACGGCGCAAGAGACTTCGGCCCTCAGGAGCGGGCCCTGGGGAGGGGGGTAGTGTCACGGATTGGTCAGGTTCTGCACCCACAATCACTCCCAGATCACCTTCACCTGAATACTGATTAATGGACACCTGCACTCTATCACCACCAGCACACAAAAGCCACTCTCCACACACCACTCATTGTCCGGGCTCGTTCTAGAGAAAGCGGACTTCCAGTGTCTCTTTGCGAGTATCACTATCAAGATTACTTACCCAATTGTACTTACCTGATCTCTGTCTCGTTCCAGTCTTCCAAGCGCCAGTCCTCTGTGTCTACACAGTTTCCAGTCGTCAGTGTGTGTGGTGTGTGGCCGTAAGCTGACTTCCGCGTCAGCGGAGGGTGGCGGATCCACAAACTCTCTGTGCCCCTCTGGCTTTCGTTCTTGGAATCCTCCAGTCTCGCCACCTGTTACTCTCTTCACGTTACCATCCAGCTCTGAATTCATCACTTCAAGTCTTACTCACCTTCACGAACTCACCATTCACCTCCGGCACTGCTGCTTGTATAAATAAATCATCACCTGTATTATACTTACCTTGTTGTCCCGTCTGCTTCATAACAATACTATTATAAATTATTTGTTTGTTTATTTTAATATTTTATGCATTTTTTAAATCCATTTCGACTATAAATTACTATAACTAATATTTATAAATTTTTACTGATTAAAGTACTAATTTTAAATTTATGAATTATATTTATTATACACAAGATAATTACTATTCAATATAATATAATTCAAATTTTTATTATTTTACCAATATTGTAATTTTTATTACTGAAAAAAATATTATTAATATTTATCTTATCATAAGTAATGTAATTGTATCTTTTAATATTGTTTTTATTTTAGTCATAGATTAAATTATTTTATCAGTAAAAATGTATTATTTATTTTTTCATTTATTTATTTTTCTGTGTATAATCTCCAAGTATGTGGTTTTCTAAAGCAGGAAAGTAGTTTTCAGTGTGATTAGACATCATGGTTGATCAGATGTAGTTTTGTATGTGGGGTATTTTAGCGCACCTCTTTCAGTCCCTCACTCTCTGTCCGTCTGTTCACTGCTGTTTCATACAAATCCAGGCTTTATAGTGATTTGAGTTAACACGCGTGACATGTGCTGTGAAATCCCACTTATAAACCACTATAACAAAGTGTGTGTTCCCCGTACAGTGAGCGTCAGTTTCATCAGTGACCAAACCCGAACTCTTTCAATGACTTACAGTACGTTTCACCTTATCTCTCCTGCCAGCAGCTTCAGGTAAACAGACGCCGTCTTCAAAGCCCGGCGTGAGCTCTGATGATGGATTGAGTGAGGAATGAGGCGCCTAATGCAGGGGTTTGTGGGTACTCAAACCTGCAAGTAACAGGAGAAAGCGGCTCATTTAGTTTGGGAGGACTGAATATCATAGCAGTGCAGTGTGCATGGGAAAAGTTTTGAACATTTTTCATTAGTCTGCATCAGAGCATGGCCCTAAAATACAGTAAAATAAATATAATATAGTTTTTATATGTGTTTTATTATGAATATTACATTTTAAATTATTTTATAATTAATCAAATGCGTATTATTAATAAAATGTCATATTTGTTTCTGTTATTATGAGAAAAAAATAGTTTTTTATTAATAATATAATTAGTAAAATATTAATAAAATGTTTATAAGTTATAAATGCACAATATAAATGTATATGTTAATTTTATTTATATTTTACATTTTTATTATACATTTTTATACTTTATACAATAATTGAAGTTAACAGTAGACAATATCCATATAAAAAATTAAAATATTAATATTTTTTATTTTATTAGTAATATTAATACATATATAAATACAATTTTTATTATTTTATTATTTATAAAATGCTTATTTTTAATAAAATGTCTTTTTCATGTTAAAATAATTCTATTATAATAAGTAAAATATAATTAATAAAATATTTGTTGCTGTTGTTATAATTATTAACAATATACAGTATAAATGTGTTTTGAATTTAATTACATTTAATTTGTATTGTATTACATTTTTATAATTAATACATTTTTAATAAATTTAAGTTATTTTATTATAAGAAAAATAAGTCTATTATAATAAATCAAACATAATTATAATATTTGTTGTTGTTATTGTTGTTATTATTAAAGTTAACAATATACAGTATAAATGTATGTTTTAAATTTAATTACATTTAATTTGTATTGTATCACATTTTTATAATTAATACATTTTTAATAAATTAATGTAATTTTCATAATTATTTAAGTTAAAAGTAGACTATATGCATGTATATTATAACATTAATATGTTTATTATTTTATTAGTAATATTGCATTTTTCAATTTTTTCTTATTTATTGAATTAATAACATGCTTATTAATAAAATGTAATTTATTTTATGTCAAGTTATTTTATTATAGGAAAATTTAATTATATTATAATTAGTAAAATATAATTAATAAAATGTTTGTTGCTATTATTATTATCAAAGTTAACAATACACAATATAAATGTATATTTTGATATTACTATTCATATTATTGTTATTATTATATTACTATTATATATTAAATTTTTTTTATAAATAATAAAATGTCATTTTGTTTCTATTATAAGTTATTTTATTATGAGAAAAATTAATTATAATTGGTTAAATATATCAAAATGTTTTGTTGTTATTATTAAAATTAACAATACACAATATAAATGTATATTTTAATATTCCTATTTTTATTATTTATTTTATTATTAATATTATACTCGTTTATTATTTGTTCATTATCAAATGTCATTTGTTTCTATTATAAGTTATTTTATTATGAGAAAAATTAAATATATTATAATTAGTGAAATATAATTACAATGTTTGTTATTGTTATTATTAAAGTTAATACACAATATAAAAGCATATTTTAATATTAATATTTTTATTACTTATTTTATTATTAATATCATCTTTTTAATTATTTTTAAATGTATAAAATACTCATTATTAATAAAATGTCATATTTGTTTCTATTATGATGTGAAAAAATATAGTTTTTTATTACTAATATAATATAATTACTAAAATATTAATAAAATGTTTATAATTATTATTTATATTAAAGTTATAAATGCACAATATAAATGTATATTTTAATTAAATTTATATTTTAATTAAATTTATATTTTACATTTTTATAATTAATACATTTTTGTACTTTTTAATAAATGCATATACTTTTTTATAATAATTGACAGTTAACAGTAGACAATATACATGTATAATATAATATTAATATTTTTATTATTTATTTTATTAGTAAAATTACATTTTCTATTGTTTATAATTTATAAAATGCTTATTATTAATAAAATGTCATTTTTTATGTTAAGTTATTTTATTATAAGAAAAATAATTATATTATAATAAGTAAAATATAATTAATAAAATATTTGTTGTTGTTATTGTTGTTATTATTATTATTAAAGTTAACAATATACAGTATAAATGTATGTTTTAAATTTAATTATATTTAATTTGTATTGTATTACATTTTTATAATTAATACATTTAAAAAAGTATGTAATTTGTATAATTATTTAGGTTAAAAGTACATGTATATTATAACATTAATATGTTTATTATTTATTTTATTAGTAATATTACATTTTTAATTATTTTCTTATTTATTGAATTAATAACATGCTTATTAATAACATGTAATTTATTTTATGTAAGTTATTTAATTATAGGAAATTTATTATAGGAAATTTTATTATATTATAATTAGTAAAATATAATTAATAAAATGTTTGTTGCTATTATTATTAATATCAAAGTTAACAATACACAATATAAATGTATATTTTCAATTTAATTACATTTAATTTATATAATATTACATTTTTATAATTAATAAAAATATTATTAATAATAATAATATTATTATTAAACTTACTATTAATAAAATGTCATATTTGTTTCTATTATTATGAGAAAAATATATAGTTTTTTATTACTAATATAATATAATTAGTAAAATATGAATAAAATGTTTATAATTATTATTTTTATTAAAGGTATAAATGCACAATATAAATGTATATTTTAATATTAATATTCATATTATTATTGGCATTATTATAATACTATTATATATTTAATTTTTAAAAATAATAAAATGTCATTTTGTTTTTATTATAAGTTATTTTATTATGAGAAGAGTTAATTATAATTGGTTAAATAATACAATACCCAATATAAATGTATATTTTAATATTCCTGTTTTTATTATTTATTTTATTATTAATATTATATTTGTTTTTAATTAAGTTATTTTATTAGGAGAAGAATGAAATATATTATAATTAGTGAAATATAATTACAATGTTTGTTATTGTTATTATTATTATTATTATTATTATTATTATTAAAGTTAATACACAATATAAAAGCATATTTTAATATTAATATTTTTATTACTTATTTTATTATTAATATCATATTTTTACTTATTTTTAAATGTATAAAATACTCATTATTAATAAAATGTCATATTTGTTTCTATTAAGTTATTTTATTATGAGAAACATTGCTTATATTATAATTAGTAAAATATTAATAAAATGTTTGCTATTGTTTTAATAATATATATTTTATTATTTTATAATTAATCAAAATTTTACCTTTAATAAAATGTCATATTTGTTTCTATGAAGTTATTTTCTTATGAGAAAAAAATAATTATATTATATTATAATTAGTAAAATATGTTAATTTATTATGAGGCACAATTGTATTCATTAATAAGTTATAAATTATTTGTTCATAATTATTTTAATATTTAATATTATTGTTTACTTAATTCTTCTACAAATTAAAATTATATTCTAATATTTATAAATTATTATAGAATTTGTTTTATGTTATAAAATACTGATTAGACTTTGAAATTATTGCATTTCATTTCTTTTTCTGAATTTTTATTTTGTTTTCTCTTTTGCCAGTAGATATTTGGATTTTATTTCCCTAATGAAATGATAATAGATTTTACAGGAGTCTTTTATTAATATTGTTATTATTATTATTTATCATATTTTCATATTTTCGGGTCAATGTTAGTAAAGGTATAAACAGGGCTGTTGTTTGAGCTCAACTATCAGACAAAGCAGCGTTGGTGTGAGTTTGGATCAGCGCTGTGTGCTTCAGCAGCCAATAGCAGATTGGAAGAGAGCTTGAGAAACATGTCTGAAAAAAGTGTGATTGTTTTTGGTGATGATTTTTCTATTGATGTTGTCATTGCAAGCAAAATAAAGAAAAAAACTCATTTAATGCTATTCTTTCATACTACACTCTTAAAAATAAAGGTGCTTTAAAAGGTTCCTCACAGCGATGCCATAGAAGAACCATTTTTGGTTCCACAAAGAACCATTCACTCTCTTTCTTACCTTTTTCAAATCTGAAGAACCTTCTTTCGCCACAAAGAACCTTTTATGAAACTGAAAGGTTTTTCAAAGGTTCTTTTTGGAACCATTTCTATGGCATCATTAAGCACCTTTATTTTTAAGTATACCGTTCTAACCTTCAATCAGAATGCTACACTTTCCCTCACAAACATTAAATGATCAACTGAACAAAATAATTACCTTTCATGTCTTTTTTTCCCCAGTTGGGTTTGTGATATCTGACTCCACACAGACTGTCGGTGACGCATTGTTTTCCTGTAGTCACTTGTATGATTGCGGTTGAATGGCTTCTCAAAGAGAAGAGCGTCTGGAGAACAGGCCGCATTATTTGAGTTCGTGACCTCTGGGGCATCGAGGCTGTTTCATACAATACCAAACAGGACGCTGACAGGGAATGATGGATTATAAAGCCTCTTAATCAAACATTTTGATTTACATCCAAATCTCCGAAATTATTCTCCAGAAGCTCTCCAATGACGAAGTAAATTGTTTCGGTTTGGTGGTGTTTCTTTTCACACATAATCTCAGTCTTCTGGAGATTGAGTCGTCCAGCCGCCGCTGTGGAGATATTTGGTTCTTTAGCTGTTTATTGGTCGGGGCACGACCTTTGACCTCTCTCTGCTGGAGGAGACGCGCAGGGGTCGTGGCTTTGACCACCCAGCCATGAGAAAGTGGTGAAGCAGGGGTCAGGCGCTTCATTGTTGGGAACAGAGCAGCTGGTGTGCTGTAGTCTCTGTTGTGCTGCTGTTTAATGGACTTCCTGCGACAATACAGGGGATAAGATGAGAGGGAGTCTGGAAAGAGAATGGCTCTACTAGTTCATGAATAGCAGAAATGAATCATTTGTCCATTAATGTGGACCAAATCTGTAGTAGGATTGAAAAACAAATGATTCTTATTGTGAAAAACATAGAGGACAATTGGTGTAGTCTGATTTCTGAATGAATTCATCTTATGATCGGATTCTTTTTAGTGAATCAATACCCGCATGACTATTTTAGTCTATTCCTAAATAAATGACTCTTATGATCTGGTTCTTTTAGTAGATCTAAAACATACAGGACAACTAGTGAAGTCTGATTTCTGAATGAATTCATCTTGTGATCCAGTTCTTTTTAGTGAATCAAAAACACACAGCAAAATTTTCAGGCTGATTCCTGAAAGAATTACTCTTACCAGATTATTATTTTCAGTTAACAGTAAACAAACAGCTTTTCTAGCATAGTCAGATTTCTGAATAAATGACTCTTGATTAGATTAGATTCTTTTTAGTTTAGTCCGATATCCTAAATAAATGACTCTTATGAACTGATTCTTTTTAGTAAATCAAAAGCAAACCGCAAGACTAGTTTAGTCCAATTCCTAAATAAATGACTCTTATGATCCGGTTCTTTTTAGTGAATCAAAAGCAAACTGCAAGACCATTTTAGTCCGATTTCCTAAATGAATGACTCTTATGATCTGGTTCTTTTTTGTGAATCAATAACCGCAAGACTATTTTAGTCCAGTTCCTGAATAAATTACTCTTTTGAGGTGATTATTTTAAGTTAATTAAAAACAAACAGCAAGTCAGATTTCTGAATAAATTACTCGTATGATTCTTTTTAATGAATTGAAAATTCACTAAATTATGAACTGATTCTTTTTATTGAATCAAAACCAAACTGCAAAACTAGTTTAGTCCAATTCCTAAATAAATGACTTTTATGATCTGGTTCTTTTTAATGAATCAGAAACATACAGCAAAAGTAGTGTGGTCTGATTCCTGAATCAATGACTCTTATGAACTGATTCTTTGTAGTGAATCAAAACCAAACCGCAAGACTAGTTTAGTCCAATTCCTAAATAAATGACTTTTATGATCCGGTTCTTTTTAGTGAATCAGAAACATACAGCAAAAGTAGTGTGGTCTGATTCCTGAATCAATGACTCTTATGAACTGATTATTTTTAGTGAATCAAAACCAAACCGCAAAACTAGTTTAGTCCAATTCCTAAATAAATGACTTTTATGATCCGGTTCTTTTTAATGAATCAGAAACATACAGCAAAAGTAGTGTGGTCTGATTCCTGAATCAATGACTCTTATGAACTGATTCTTTGTAGTGAATCAAAACCAAACCGCAAAACTAGTTTAGTCCAATTCCTAAATAAATGACTTTTATGATCCGGTTCTTTTTAGTGAATCAGAAACATACAGCAAAAGTAGTGTGGTCTGATTCCTGAATCAATAACTCTTATGAACTGATTCTTTGTAGTGAATCAAAACCAAACCGCAAAACTAGTTTAGTCCAATTCCTAAATAAATGACTTTTATGATCCGGTTCTTTTTAATGAATCAGAAACATACAGCAAAAGTAGTGTGGTCTGATTCCTGAATCAATGACTCTTATGAACTGATTCTTTGTAGTGAATCAAAACCAAACCGCAAAACTAGTTTAGTCCAATTCCTAAATAAATGACTTTTATGATCCGGTTCTTTTTAGTGAATCAGAAACATACAGCAAAAGTAGTGTGGTCTGATTCCTGAATCAATGACTCTTATGAACTGATTATTTTTAGTGAATCAAAACCAAACCGCAAAACTAGTTTAGTCCAATTCCTAAATAAATGACTTTTATGATCCGGTTCTTTTTAATGAATCAGAAACATACAGCAAAAGTAGTGTGGTCTGATTCCTGAATCAATGACTCTTATGAACTGATTCTTTTTAGTGAATCAAAACCAAACCGCAAAACTAGTTTAGTCCAATTCCTAAATAAATGACTTTTATGATCCGGTTCTTTTTAGTGAATCAGAAACATACAGCAAAAGTAGTGTGGTCTGATTCCTGAATCAATGACTCTTATGAACTGATTCTTTGTAGTGAATCAAAACCAAACCGCAAGACTAGTTTAGTCCAATTCCTAAATAAATGACTTTTATGATCCGGTTCTTTTTAGTGAATCAGAAACATACAGCAAAAGTAGTGTGGTCTGATTCCTGAATCAATGACTCTTATGAACTGATTCTTTTTAGTGAATCAAAACCAAACCGCAAAACTAGTTTAGTCCAATTCCTAAATAAATGACTTTTATGATCCGGTTCTTTTTAGTGAATCAGAAACATACAGCAAAAGTAGTGTGGTCTGATTCCTGAATCAATGACTCTTATGAACTGATTCTTTGTAGTGAATCAAAACCAAACCGCAAGACTAGTTTAGTCCAATTCCTAAATAAATGACTTTTATGATCCGGTTCTTTTTAGTGAATCAGAAACATACAGCAAAAGTAGTGTGGTCTGATTCTTGAATCAATGACTCTTATGAACTGATTCTTTTTAGTGAATCAAAACCAAACCGCAAGACTAGTTTAGTCCAATTCCTAAATAAATGACTTTTATGATCCGGTTCTTTTTAATGAATCAGAAACATACAGCAAAAGTAGTGTGGTCTGATTCCTGAATCAATGACTCTTATGAACTGATTCTTTGTAGTGAATCAAAACCAAACCGCAAGACTAGTTTAGTCCAATTCCTAAATAAATGACTTTTATGATCCGGTTCTTTTTAATGAATCAGAAACATACAGCAAAAGTAGTGTGGTCTGATTCCTGAATCAATGACTCTCATGAACTGATTCTTTGTAGTGAATCAAAACCAAACCGCAAAACTAGTTTAGTCCAATTCCTAAATAAATGACTTTTATGATCCGGTTCTTTTTAGTGAATCAGAAACATACAGCAAAAGTAGTGTGGTCTGATTCCTGAATCAATGACTCTTATGAACTGATTCTTTTTAGTGAATCAAAACCAAACCTCAAAACTAGTTTAGTCCAATTCCTGAATCAATGACTTTTATGATCCGGTTCTTTTTAGTGAATCAGAAACATACAGCAAAAGTAGTGTGGTCTGATTCTTGAATCAATGACTCTTATGAACTGATTCTTTTTAGTGAATCAAAACCAAACCGCAAGACTAGTTTAGTCCAATTCCTAAATAAATGACTTTTATGATCCGGTTCTTTTTAATGAATCAGAAACATACAGCAAAAGTAGTGTGGTCTGATTCCTGAATCAATGACTCTTATGAACTGATTCTTTGTAGTGAATCAAAACCAAACCGCAAGACTAGTTTAGTCCAATTCCTAAATAAATGACTTTTATGATCCGGTTCTTTTTAATGAATCAGAAACATACAGCAAAAGTAGTGTGGTCTGATTCCTGAATCAATGACTCTCATGAACTGATTCTTTGTAGTGAATCAAAACCAAACCGCAAGACTAGTTTAGTCCAATTCCTAAATAAATGACTTTTATGATCCGGTTCTTTTTAGTGAATCAGAAACATACAGCAAAAGTAGTGTGGTCTGATTCCTGAATCAATGACTCTTATGAACTGATTCTTTTTAGTGAATCAAAACCAAACCTCAAAACTAGTTTAGTCCAATTCCTGAATCAATGACTCTTATGAACTGATTCTTTTTAGTGAATCAAAACCAAACCGCAAAACTAGTTTAGTCCAATTCCTAAATAAATGACTTTTATGATCCGGTTCTTTTTAGTGAATCAGAAACAAAAAGGACAATGGATTTGGTCTGATTCCTGAATGAATTACTCTTATCCTTAGTGAGTCAGAAACAAATTGTAAGACTATTTTGGTCCAATTCCTGAAGAAATGACTCTTATGCTGTACTTTTGAATTACTTTCATGAGTTTAATCTTTTTAGTGAAGGAAAATGAGTTTAGTTTATAATCCAGTTCCTTTTAGTGAATCAAAAACATAAGCGAAACTTGGGTCATCTAATGATTGACAATAAATGAATGACTCTTTTGATATGGTTTTTTGAATCAAAAACTAGTTTAGTTTAATTCCCAAATGAATGAATCTTTCCAGCTAATTCTTCTTAGTGAATCAAAATATACAGAACAATTAACGTAGTCTGATTCCTGAATGAATGACTCTTATTATCTAATTTATTTTTAGTGACTCAGAAACATACAGCGTAACAACAAGACCAGTATAGTCCGATTCCTGAACAAATTAATCTTATAAGCCAATTTTTTTTAGAGAAATCAAATATACAGGACAAATAATATAGTCAGATTCCTGAATAAATGACTCTTATGAACATTTTTTTGTTTTGTTTTGTTTTGCTTATTTTATGATCTGGTTCTTTGTAGTGAATCAAAAACTTTAGTCAGATTCCTGAATGATTAACTCTTATGATCTGATTTTTTTTTTTTTTTAGTGAATCAAAAACATACAGGACAAGAAGTTGAGTCTGATTCCTAAATGAACAACTCTTATGATCCAGTTCTTTTTAGTGAATCAAAAACATACAACTTAACAAGTTTAGTCTGATTCCCTAATGAATGACTCTTTTGAGGTGGTTCATTTTATTAAATCCAAAACATACAGGACAATGAGTTCAATCTGATTCTTTATAGTGAATCAAAATATACAGGACAACTAATATAGTCCGATTCCTGAATGAATGACTCTTATGAACATTTTTTTTATTATTATTTTATGATCTGATTTCTTTTTAGTGAATCAAAAACATAGGGCATGAAAAATGTAATCCATTCGGATTCCTAAACTTTTTCAAACTACTTTTACATTTCTATTTCTAAATATTTCTTTCTCCAAAGTATTAAAATAATCATTAACCTGTTAAGGAACCGAATCATGAGAGGAATCAGAATTGTAAACTGGAATTGTAATCATTAAACTCCTCTAATGGTCAGCCTTGTATTTAAAGCGTATTGCCTTAAAATCCCGCTTGTAATTGAATGTCTTGAGTAGCTCGATAACATCTGCCTGAATTTTGTCTTTAAAGTGCTCTACTCAGCTAAGCGTGTCTAGCAAATGAACGTGAGCGATAGACAGAAGTGTGTGAGAGCTCTCTCTGTCTAATGGAGAGATATCAGTGGTGTTCAATGACAGATTCATGACTAAGCATTTGACATTTAAAAATCAGACATCAATAATCCCTCTGTGCTTTGCAGATGTCTGTGATTGATTGATCCGCCTGTACAAATGGGGCCGCGTCTGTCCTCTTCCTGTTTTAAATGAAGGAGAAAGCATTGCTGTGAAAGCATTGCTCATTCATCTGTTTATGTTTGTTTGTCCATCTCTCTGGTCACTCATAACCTGTGTCTTTGTTATGTTTCTTCATTTGTCTGTTTGTGTGTGTGTTTATCTTTTAGTGATCTGAAGATGTTCTTTTCATCTTTGGGCTCTTAATGGATGTACTGTAATTAATGAACACAAGCCTTTTCATAGTCAGAGCAAAGAGCAGGACCATCAATGTATCAGACTTAGAATAAAAAGGCAGCTTTTTGTAAGCTGAAAAGACGTTATTGTTATGTCTGTGTAAGACTGAGTACACATGCATTTGTGTGTCAGTAAACAAATTCAGTTTGTATAGCGCCTTATAAAAGCTGGCGTACATGCATGTATATACATGATATTATGCTTTTTTGTGTCTCAGATTTTTTTTTTTTTTTTTGCAAGCAAATATTTAATGTTATTTTTATATTTTAATTATTCTATATTAAATATTCTGTTGTGGGTCAGATTTTTTTTGCAAGCAACTATTTGTTATTTTTATATTTTAATTATTCTATATTACATTTTCTGTTGTTGTCTCAGATTTTTTGTAAACAAATATTTAATGGTATTTTTATATCTTAATTGTTCTATACTGTATGTTCTATCGTATAATTTCTATATTTATAGAATATTTAATATAATGTAAATATTATTAATAATTAATATTATTAATGTAAATTATTATTAATAATAAAATAAATAAATAAGTGTGTGTGTGTGTGTGTGTGTGTGTGTGTGTGTGTGTGTGTGTGTGTGTGTAAAAAAAATGCACAAAAATTGGCGTAGAAACAATTTTCACTTAAATTACTGGCAAATGTATTATTATTATTATTATTATTATTATTATTATTATTATTATTATTTTATTATTATTATTGTAAAGCATAGCTTTCCAATCTGATTTTTTTGTAGGCAAATATTTAATGCTATTTTTATATTTAAAAAATTAAATATTAAATATTATATTGTTATGTCTCTTTTTTGCGAGCACATATTTAATGCTACTTTTCTGTCTAAAACATTTTAAATTAAATATTCTGTTGTTGTCAGATTTTTTTTGCAAGCAAATATTTCATGCTATTTTTATATCTTAATTATTCCATATTAAATATTCAGTTGTGTTACTGATTTTTTTTGCAAGCAAATATTTAATGCTATTTTACATTTAAAACATTCTATATTAAATATTATATTGTTATGTCTCTTTTTTTGCGAGCACATATTTAATGCTACTTTTCTGTCTTAAACATTTTATATTAAATATTCTTTTGTTGTCGGATTTTTTTTGCAAGCAAATATTTCATGCTATTTTTATATCTTAATTATTCCATATTAAATATTCAGTTGTGTTACTGATTTTTTTTTTGCAAGCAAATATTTATTTCTATTTTTATATTTTTAAAAAATCAATATTAAATATTATATTGTTATGTCTCTTTTTTGCGAGCACATATTTAATGCTATTTTTCTATCTTAATTATTCTATATTAAATATTCTATTATGTCTTTTTGCAAGCAAATATTTAATGCTATTTTATATCTTAATTATTCTATATTAAATATTCTATTGTTGTGTCTCTGATTACTTGCAAGCAAATATTTCATGTAGGGCTGGGCGATTTGGCCTAAAATCAAAATCTCGATTAATTGAACATTTTAACCCGATTACGATTAATGAACGATTATTTTATTCATTAATAAAATTATATTTAATTATATTTAAATAATATTTATTTTTTTGCCCTCATAGTTCACTGACAAGTTTTGCACAGTGAATATGCTCACATATTACAAGTGAGAGATTTTTGAATGAAGGGTGCACACACTATCTACTATCTATGATTATTTATTGAACATCAGTGTTGAACAACTGAAACTAAAGCACACATTGCTTAAAATGAAAAGTCACATTTTTCTTAAATTAGTGAAAATAAATAACTTGCACTTTTGGAAACAAAATAAATTATTTATAAAATAATAATAAATATTAAAAATTAAATAATTTAAATATTAAATTAAAAAGAAAATAAGCAGTATCTCTTCTAAATAAAATTACTCTTGTATATCCTGTAAATACTTTTTACTGTATAAATACTGTTTAAGCTCTCCATCGACATGTCGGAGGAATAACGCAACGTAACGGAGCGGGGTCACGTGACTCCACACGCAGTAGTGTTTTTAAAGGGAAAGTAATTGAAATAATTGACCTGGAAAAATTTGATCGATTATAGGTTCTGAATGTCGATTTCGATTACTTTTCGATTAATCGCCCAGCCCTAATTTCATGCTATTTTTATATCTTAATTATTCCATATTAAATATTCTGTGTTTCTGATTTTTGTGCAAGCAAATATTTAATGCTATTTTTATATTTTAAAAAAATCCATATTAAATGTTCTATTTTTGTCTATGATTTTTATTTTTTAGCAAGCAATATTTAATGGTATTTTTATATCTTAATCTATATTAAATGTTTTATTGTTTTTTAATGTTTTATCATTTTTATATTTATAGAATATTTCATATTCTACAAATATTATTTATAATAAAAATAAATAAGTGTGTGTGTGTGTGTGTGTGCGTGTGTGTGTGTGTGTGTGTGTGTGTGTGTGTGTGTGTGTGTGTGTGTGTGTGTGTGTGTGAATATGCACAAAAAATTGGTGCAGAAAATTTTATTATAATTGTTTTAATTTTCTATTAATTATTTATTTATTTATTGTTTGTAAAACAGCTTTCCAATCTGACTTTTTTGTAAGCAAATATGTAATGCTATTTTTATAAATTTTATAAAATTCCATATTAAATGTTCTGTTTTTGTCTATGATTTTTTTTCTTTTTTTGCAAGCAAATATTTAATCTTCTTTCTTAATTATTCTATATTACATATTCTAGCAAATACTTAATGCTATTTTTTTATTTTAATAATTCAATTTTAAATATTCTATTGTTGTCTCTGATTAGTTTTGCAAGCAAATATTTAATGCTATTTTTATATCTTAATTATTTTATATTAAAAAAATACTATTGTCTCTTTTTTGCAAGCGATTATTTAATGCTATTTTTATATCTTAATTATTCTATGTTATATAGTCTATTGTTGTGTCTCTGGTATGTTTTCCAAGGAAATATTTAATACTATTTTTATATATTTTAATCATTCTATATTAAATATTCCATAGTTGCGTATCTGATTTTTTTATTTTCGCAAGCAAATATTTTATGTGTATTTATAAAATATTTAATTTTACAGAATATTTAATATTCTATAAATAGTACTTATTATTTAAAAAAACATGCACTAAAAATATGCACTAAAAATTGGTGTAGAAACAATTTTCACTTAATTACTGGCAAATTTATTTATATATTTATTTATTTTCCAATCTTTTTTTATTTTAAAATTGTTTCCAAGCAAATATTTAATGCTATTTTTATATCTTAATTATTCTATATTAGATATTTTATTGTATAATTTATATATTTAGAAAATATTTACTATAGAAAATGTAAATTTTCTATATCTTAATTATTCTACATTAAACATTCTATTGTTGTGTCAGATGTTTTGCAAGCAAATATTTAATACTATTTTTATATATTTTAATTATTCTATATTAAATATTCTATTGTTTTGTATCTGATTTTATTTTTGCAAGCAAATTTTTTATATTATTTTTATATCTTAATTATTCTATATTAAATATTCTATTGTTGAGTCTGATTTTATTCGCAAGCAAATATTTAATGTTAGTTTTATATCTTAATTATTCTATATTAAACATTCTATTATATTGTCTCAGAATTTTTTTAGGCAAGAAAATATTTTATGTATATTTATAAAATATTTAATTGTATAGAATATTTAATATTTTATGAATAGTACTTATTATTTAAAAAAAACATGCACTAAAAATATGCACTAAAAATTGGTGTAGAAACAATTTTCACTTAATTACTGGCAAATTTATTTATATAAATTTAATATATATATATATATATATATATATATATATATTTTTTTTTTTTTTTTTTTTTTTTTTTTTTCCAATCTTTTTTTATTTTAAATTTTTTGCAAGCAAATATTTAATGCTATTTTTATATCTTAATTATTCTATATCAGATATTTTATTGTATAATTTCTATATTTAGAAAATATTTCTATAAATATTACTTATTATTTATAATTTTTATAAAAAAAATTTTAATGTAGCTTCTAATACTAATAATATTTTGTGTATTTACAATAAGTATATAATTGCTCTGATGCATGTTTTTTTTTTTTTTGTATTTCAATGTACTTATTTTGTTTTGTAAAGTCCATTGAGATTCAACTTTTGAAGGCATTATAGACTCTTATTTTATATAAAATATTCAGTATATAAATAGGTGATGAAATATTTGCATGGGGGGAAAAACATGTAGTTCTGCCATCTACCAGCAGGTCTAACAGGGCCATGCTAACTAATCAAATAATTTGACTGTTCCCACCAAACATTAAAACTGGAACAAAAACAAAACTGATTTCAAACTACACAACAGAAGACAAGCCGAAAACACGAAGTACAAATCATGGTGGTTAAAATGACTTAAATCTTGCACCATCTGTCATTGACAGGGTGAGAGTGAAAGACGTCATTTATCTTAGCCCACAATGATGTATTTAAGCCATCAGAGCTGTCAGATTAAATGAAATATATGAAAAGATGAGAAAATCTCGATCTATCCAGCCAGCTTCTAGAAAGATCCTTTGTGTCGAGCAGGGACCAGTAATTTCTGCTAACCTGTGTTGGAAAATGACACTGTTTTTTAATACGTTTTTACATGTCACTTCCTGTGGTTTGACACTTCCTCGGCTGTCAGCTAGCGGTTAGCGAGAATAGCAGTTCTGCCTCTTTGCGCTCTGGTTAACTGGCCCGAAGCCAGACTGTGGCTATCTTTTAACTGTTATAAAGAGTGACAGGGTAAAGATAGCCTTCTGTGGCCAGGCCTTTGCTTCTTGTCACATACACACTTCCAGTAAAAGAACGAGAAAAGTAAGATAAAGCAGAAAAGAGTCAAAGAGGAGGAAATTAGCGGCACGCTGCAGTGAAAGATAAGATGAAATATTACAAAAGATGGGTGGAAGGGAGATGAGTGATGTGTCGATACAAATGCACCGTCTGACAATATTCTCAGCAGTGGATTGTGTTCATAAATCACTCGGCACTTCGATGTAAAATAGCTGTTTCTTGCAGATCTGGTTGACGTACCTTACTTATTCTGACCAAGAGCTTAGGAAGACAAACGGCTTTCCCTCTTTCTCAACTTTCCTTTACCATGTTTAAAATAGGGCTGCCACTAACGACTATTTTTATATCGATTAATCTGCTGACTAATTTATCGATTAATCGATTAATCTAAACAACTAATCTAAATTTCTCACAAAAGATCAGCTATTTTACTTTAGAAGGTTTTATTTTTTAATAAAATCAATTAATTGAAGATACTTTTGATTATTAACATTTAATGGAACCATTAAAATGGAATTTTGAAAGAGTTTTTGGTCAAAATAAAACTCAATTAATTAGACAGGCTTTTTAAAAAAATAAAAAAATAATAATTTAACCATTAAAATGGAGTATAGAAAAAATTAAAACGGAAAAAAATTAATTTGGAAATAATAGTATTTTTAATTTTATAGAGTATTTAATATTAGTATTAGTACTTATTATTTAAAAAAACTAAATAGGTGTGTGTGTGTGTGTGTGTGTGTGTGTGTGTGTGCACCTGGTATTCATCACGTTGTGGGGACCAAATGTCCCCACAAGGATAGGAATACCAGTAGATTTTGACCTTGTGGGGACATTTCTCAGGTCCCCATGAGGAAACAGGCTTATAAATCATACACAATGAGTTTTTTTGACGAAGTAAAAGTATGCACAATCTCCTGTGAGGGCTAGGTTTAGGTGTAGGGTAGGTGTAGGGCGACAGAAAGTACGGTTTGTACAGTATAAAAACCATTACGCCTATGGAATGTCCCCTTAAAACATGTAAACCCAACGTGTGTGTGTGTGTGTGTGTGTGTGTGTGTGTGTAGATATGCACTAAAAATTGGTGTAGAAAAATTTTTTACTTAGAAATTACTGGCAAATTTATTTATATATTTATTTATTTTCCAATCTGATTTTTTATTTTTTTATTTTTTTGCAAGCAAATTATATATCTATACAATATATATATCTATATTAGATATTCTATTGTATCATTTCTATATTTACAAAAAATGTTTACTATAGAATATTTAATATTCTATAAGTATTACTAATAAAAACTAAATAGGTGTGTGTGTATGCAAATATTCACAAAAACTGGAGTAGAAACAATTTTTACTTAGAACGTACTGGTAAATTTTATTTATTTATTTTAAATGTATAATTAAAGGTCGACCGATGTATCGGTTTTGCCGATTAATCGGCACCAGTAGTTAATTTCTGAAACTATCGGTTATCGGCAACAATCCATGTATTCTTCTGATAGTTTTTCTGAGTTAGGTCCATTGCTAGAGTGGCTGAAAACATCCTCATTATACAGCAAAGTCCCTAAAGTCTTTGTTATACAGCACAAGAGCTGCAAGTTAAATTGTAAAAGTACACAAAATCCATATGTATGTAATTTTAATACTGTGGCCTTTGTGTAGATATTTAAAGATAGCCATCTTTAGCCTGACTGTTGATGTAATAGAAACACTTTACAATATGTTACATATGTACGATACAATATACTTGACTGTAACATTAAGATTGATAAAAGCTGTGCAATAGAAGTATTGTTCCTTGTTAGAATGTTATCATTTCTTAATTTTTTTTTTTTTGTATTTCAATGTATTTATTTTTTTGTAAAGTGCATTGAGATTCAAATTTTGAATGCACTAAAAAAAACAAAGGTTATTTTATATAAAATATTTAATATTTTATTTAAATAGGTAATTAAATATTTGCTTGGGGGGAAAACATGTAGTTCTGCCATCTACCAGCAGGTCTAACAAGACCATGCTAGCTAATCAAACAATTTGACTGTTTCCACCAAACATTAAAACTGGAACAAAAACAAAACTGATTTCAAACTACATAAAAGAAGACAAGCCGAAAGCATGAAGTACATTAATTTGGAAATAAAACAGATTTCGTAGGGCCCTATAACCTATCATTTGTATTTGTTTTTTGTGGAAAAAAATAGATGTAAGTGAACAATAGCCTTTAAAATTACTTGAAACGCGTATATAATAGCAATGAGACAATAATAATTAGTTCAAATAAAGAATCAAAAGCAAGGAATTATCACAAAACTGTTGAAATACATAATGTATTATAAACAATAGAGCTAATGTACTTTACGCGCACATCATATGGAGTATAGTTTGAAAGGCTACGCGTTCGACTGTACAAAAACAAAGTATACTTTGGGCTTTACCCCTTCAAATGCGCAAATTGAAAATATGCCCAATGGAAACGCGTCAATTTCACAATAACTCCCATATATCGCAAAAAAAGTTTTTACGCTCATATGAGGTGGTTTTTCAGGCAATTCAAAAAAGGAATATTTCACAAAACTACAATGGAAACAGTTTTTTTGCCTGGCGTATGTCAAAGTCACACGATCTTCTTCGGTGTACTGTAACCTCCAAGAAACACCTCATACTTGGCCATTCTCAAGTATAAGGGGCTTTCCTTGCCAGTAATGCTTGGAAAAACCCCTATGTACACTGGACACGTCTGCAGCGCATTACAGCTTTGACACAGCCACCGGAGTCACGGACACTCTAGACAATGCTTGTGTTTATACTAGCCATGCCGTGGCATGTCTCAGAAGCATCCCAGAACCAGCTTTTCACGCTGTTTTGCTAAAAATACACACCTATTTTTCCTTTGATTAAAAATAATGCCTAGTGTGGTGGCTGTGAAATAACATTGCGTAACATCGGTTAAAGGATTTTTTTTTCGACATTCATAAAATATTGCAAAAGTTTCGCTCAAAGTTGCAATGAAAACACAGCTTGTGAAACACCAGTCGGGGCCAGTGTTGCCACCTTGTGGAACAACTGATTAGTGCGAAACAAATTCAGTGCGCATGTGCGACCTAGTTACAAAAATCAGGTGGTGTGCATACACTATTAGACAAAATTTGTGTCACACACACTAAACTTTTGGTAAAAACCAAAGTTTACTTTGAGCTTGACAGAACAAAACACCACTGCTAAAAATGTAGAACTGAATCTTTTGAAAAGAAAAACTGTAGATAAATGATCGTTCTCCATTTAATTTAGCTCTAAGTATACTGACAGAAACCTGCACACCTTCACTCTAGGTCGGGCAATTTTGGCAAGTGCTTGCCATTTTGTGCGGCATATGCATTCACTGTGAACAGTCAATGGATGTATCTTTTGAACCCGGAACACTGCAGGCCCAAACGCAGGAGAACATTCTTTAAAAAGTATGTTATTCGTAACAGCTCACTTTTCTTGCCCATCCTTCACAAAGACATGTGCTTAAGTGGGCCACCCGGAAACTCACAATCCTGTATGCACACCTGTGTCTGCCACAAGTCCACAGATACCATGACAAACCCCACTAGCACCCTAGAAAGACATCTCTTTTCTTCATCACGCTACCATTTCCACCTGCTCCTCTGAAAACTCTCAGATTAAGATGATGTTGTAAGAGGGTTGGAACAGGCAGTAGAAGCACTCATTGAATCTAAAATGAAGAAGCTCTTCAGTCCTATTAATCCTCTATGCCACCTGTGCTGACGAATTTAGGAGAAGACAATTGAGCTATTTCTAGTATCTACTGTGCAGATTTTTCCCACATGAATATACCTGGAAGATCAACTAAAGGAAAGCACGTGACATGTGACCAAGTATAGTGTCCCATACTCGGAATTTGTGCTCTGCATTTCACCCATCCAAGAGCACACACACAGCAGAGAGTAGTGAACAAACACCCAGAGTGGTGGGCAGTTATAGGTTCGGTGCCTTCCTCAAGCGTCTCACTTAAGTTGTGGTACTGAAGGTGGAAGAGAGGGCTGGTTATTCAATTCCCCCACCTACAATCCCTGCCAGACCTTAGACTCGTACCTGCAACCTTCGGGTTACAAGTCTGACTCTCCATTAGGCCATGACTGCTCCCAAACGCGATGTGAATATTTGTTTAGCTTTTGGTGTGCACACACTATTACAGTAACAAGCTACTAATGAACTACTGAGTAAAAACTGGTGTTTGACAATCCCGTGAGTAATCTAGAGCGAGTAAAGCCTAGTTCAGACTGCATGATTTTAGCCCCGATTTTGACTCGCCGACAGGTTTTGAGAAATCGCCGACAAATGCCCGAAATCACAGGCAAATCGGTGCTCGTTCACGTGAGTGACAATCACACAGTGTGAACTATCAAAGACGCGATCTGAGAGAATCGCCGACGTGTCGCCGACACCCGTGAGATATTTGGCATGCTAAATATCTGGACCTGTCGGCGATTCAAAATCATGCCGTGTGAAAGGTGATCTGACTGAAAATCACATCGGCGATTACCTACAGCCAATGAGACAACAACATCCAGGCCAGCGCGAAGTTGGGGGAGGAGTTACGAAGACCACAGTATCAACAAGCATAGCTTCGGCTTCTTTTCTTTTAGCTGCAAATGAGTGCACATGCTATTTGTATGACAAGCTTCTTGCGGGCTACCGTTTTTTTTTATAATAATACCAGTCTCACGTGAGAACTTGCACGCCTGACCTTGCGTTGTTTCCATGTCACTTCTCGCGTGTGTTTGGTTGTGAGACGTAGTTTGCGGACCGGGACAAAGTTGTCGGCGATTCTTCCTATTGTAAAGTCATGCAGTGTGAAACCCCCTGTCGCCGATCCATCGTGCGGTGTGAACACAGCAGCGACAGAATGCTACCCCAGATAGTCATGCAGTGTGAAAACATCTGTGACGCGATTGCTTTGAAAATCGTGCAGTCTGAACTCGGCTTAACACGATGCAAAAATTTGCTTCGCTTTTGGTGTTTACACACTATTAGAGTAACAATCTACTAATGAACCACTGAGTAAAATCTGGTGTTTGAATAGGAAGAGTTTGAAAATGTGTACTGCTGGTGAAAAACATCCTGTGAGTAATCTAGAGCAAGTATTCGCTTTGCCTTTGGTGTTCACACACTATTAGAGTAACAAGCTACTAATGAACTTCTGAGTAAAAACTGGTGTTTAAATAGGAAGAGATCACAAATGTGTACCGTTGGTGAAAAACATCCCACGAGTAATGTGATGTGAATATTCACTTTGCTTTTGGTGTGCACACACTATTAGAGTAAAAAGCTACTAATAAACCACTGAGTTAAATCATGTGTGCTTGATTAGGAAGAGTTCAAAATCTAGAGCGAGTAATGCCGAGTTCAGACTGCATGATTTTAGCCCAGATTTTGACTCGCCGACAGGTTTTAAGAAATCGCCGTCATATGCCCGAAATCGTGCAGTGTGAATACAGCAGCGACGGAATGCTATCCCAGATAGTCACGCAGTGTGAAAAGATCTGTGACGCGATTGCTTTGAAAATCGTGCAGTCTGAACTCGGCATAACACAATGCGAATATTCGCTTCGCTGCTGGTGTGCACACACTATTAGAGAAACAAGCTACTAATGAACCACTGAGTAATAACTGGTGTGTTTGATAAGGAAGAGTTCGAAAATGTGTACCATTGGTGAAAAAAAACCTGTGAGTAATCTAGAGCGAGTAATGTGATGCAAATATTCACTTCACTTTTGGTGTGCATACACTATTAGAGTAACAATCTACTAAAGAACCACTGAGTTAAATCAGGTGTGCTTGATTATGAAGAGTTTGAAAATGTGTACTATTGGTGAAAAACATCCCGCAAGTAATCTAGAGCGAGTAATGCGATGCAAATATTCGCTTCACTTTTGGTGTGCATACACTATTAGAGTAACAAACTACTAATCAGTGACTGAGTAAAAACTGGTGTTTGATTAGGAAGAGTTCGAAAATGTGTACCGTTGTGATGCGAATATTCGCTTCGCTTTTGGTGTGCACACACTATTAGAGTAACAATCTACTAATGAACCACTGAGTTAAATCAGGTGTGTTTGATTAGGAAGAGTTCAAAAATGTGTACCGTTGGTGAAAATCATCCCGTGAGTAATCTAGAGCGAGTAACGCAATGCGAATATTCGCTTCGCTTTTGGTGTGCACACACTATTAGAGTAACAAGCTACTAATGAACCACTGAGCTAAATCAGGAAGAGTTTAAAGATGTGTAATGTTGGTGTGCCGCTAGGAACGGGATTGGTAAACACTAGACTTGCTCTTCCATTATTTCTGGGATTTCTAAATGAATCCTCAGAGATTCACAGTTATATCCTGACTCCACCTGGGGCTCATTGTAGCTGTGTTGATTTTATGGAAGTCCTGTATAATTGGGCTGGATTCAGGTTCACCTGACCCTTAGTTTTTTTTTTTTTTTTTTTGTGTTGTTTACAAGTATACAGCCAGTCTATTCTATTTGCCTTGCAGAACTTCCACATATGGAATACGCTATTCCAGAGAACTTCTGAATAATTTCTCAGAGTTTCCTCACAGTTACCTATTGACTCCACCTAGGGCTACAAAAAAGATACTGATCTCCCTGTCCCTCATAAGAACTGACTGCAGAGGCCCAGTACCTTGTAAACAAAACTTAAATCAATTAATCAGTTTCCGTAATCAATTTTAAGGAAGTATTGGCCACATTTCTTTTGGGTGTACAAGTGTACAGCCAATCTTTGTTATTTGCTTTCAAATCTGATCTATCCCAGAGAACTTTTGAATGGATTCTCAGAGTTACCTATTGACTCCACCTAAGGCTACAATGTAGATGCTGATCTCCCAGTTCCTTGTAAACAAAATATTGTTTTAGGACATGCAAAATGTGTTTTAAGGAGGTTTCGACTTCTTAGGGGGGTGTTTGTAAGTGTATCACCTGTTAATAGGTTCACATTTGAATGTACTCAAAAGACTTCCACTATCCAGAGACGTCTGAATGAATTCCCAGAGTTGCTTCTTGACTCTACCTTGGGCAACAAAGGATATGCCAGACTTCCAGTTCCTCTCAAATGCTGATTGTAGCAGCCTGGTCCTGGGATGTACTCGGAAGATCGACTCGACAGCACCTTCCACTACACCAGCGACTTCTGAATAAACTCTCTGAGTTTTACAGTTACCTCTTGACTCCACCTCAGGCAACTAAGGAGATCCCTGTGTCCCAGTTCCTCTCAGCAGTAGACTAAACTAGGCCACCTCTAGGCCAACACACCTCTGCCCCATCTGCAGACCCATTTGTCTACCACAAACCCACAAAGGTCATAACGGGCCCCATCATTTACGGTACACACACCTCAACCTCAATGAGTTTATTTGTGGGCACTGTTTCGTTTTGTGTTTTTCTTGACAAGTTGCTGGTATCCCTCTAGCAAACAACTTACCTGTCAGAGTTGGTGGAAATGATGAGTTAGTCCTGAGAGCAAAGATGTCTGAGGTTTTCAGACTCCTTTGTCCTTTTTTTGGGTTATTGTTTTGTGTTTACTACACTGTGTACTCTGGCAGTTTTGCATGGTGAGAATTTTTATTGGCTTGGTTGACTCTTGAAGAAATCTTTCTTTTGACAATCACATTAACACTCAGAGTGGTCTTGTTTATCAAATAAATGGTTGTAATCACCTGTTCAAACAAATGCAGTCGTCTGCTGTGGGAAAAACGTCAATAGCTGGTGTACTTTCCTTTGGGAGAAATCACTTCTTGGCAGAAGCGCTTCTTGTCAGTCTCTTAGATGACCTTGGTGGACAATTTGCCAATTCCTCCTTTCAGAAACCTCCTTGTAATGCCTACTTCAAGTTCTGCTGCAGCTTTTCCACTGGGTTTGTTTCTGAGCTTTTGCTTATCCTTGGTCAACTCTTTTTTTGTTGTTGTTTGAGATATTGTTCTGTAGGTTTGCTCCAGGGTTGTTGGTGATTGTCTTGTTTCAGGGTCACATAATTAAACTTTTATAAACTGATAGCATTGCATACAAGAGTGGTACAATGTGAAAAAACAAGATGGCTAGCTTGCTTGTGGCAACAGCAGACCTTTGACTATCTCCACTGAAGTAGGTATGAAGTTTTTTTTAATAAAAACCTTTAAATAAATATCTGATATTGTGTCTTTAATCGAATATTCTCTTGTCTGGCAGGTTTTTCGAGGGCAGGGTCTTATTTCATTCATTCAGAGTGTCTTTGTTTCAGCTGGTTGACTCTTATACTCGACATTGGCAAGATTTATCACTAAATATTTATTCAAACATTCTTGAAGATGTCCTGAAGAATATGTTGGTCAAGTTTTGGGCTGAACATAATGAAATTGCAATGGATGTGTATTAGGTTGTGTTACCTTCTTTACATTTCATAGTCTAAGTATTAGAGTCTTTTTCATTCAAATACACTATTTTACCATTGTTTTTTTATGTAAACACACTCTAGACAGATGTGTATAACCGTTGCATTCATGCCTTGCATCTTTTGCATATGAGTAGTGTTGGGCATGTTACTTTAAAAAAGTAATTAGTTATAGTTACTAGTTACTTCATACAAATAGTAACTGAGTTACATTATTCTAAAAGTAACCAGGGAAAGTCACTATTGTGGTACTTAAAAAAAGCAGTCATTTTAAAACTGCAAAGGGTCTACTTTTCCTTGTTTTCTTGTCATTATGACTATACACAATGTGCTTTTGTAAAATAAATCAGGGTGCGCTATCTTCTGTCCCAGTCTCTGTCACCTCTCTTCACAGACAAGTAAATAAAACAAGCTGAATCTGTAAAGCGAATACGTGCCTCACAGACATGAGAAATATATGTACAGAAAGCTTGAAATATGTACTTTTAAATGAAGTATGTCACGTCAAAAACAAATATTCTCTGATAAAGTAATCCGTATGATACCAACGCAAGCTCCAGTTTTTCCCGTCTAAACTCATCTCTAATATAATCCCATCTACGAGCGGCTCTACTTTTCTCAGAATTGCATGGTATAAAAAGTCAAATTGGGATTTTATATCATGCAATTCTGGGAAGAAAAGGCCAATTGTGAGTCTATATCATGCCTTTCTGTGGAAAATAGTTTATATCTCATTATCTTGACTTTATAACTTGCAAATGCATGTTTATATCATGCGGTTCTGAGAAAAAAAATCTAATTGCGAGTTTATATCTTGCAATTCTGACTTTATAACTCTTAATTGTGCAATTCTGAGAAAAACAGTCATAACTGTGAGTTTATAGCATGCAATTTTAAGGAAAAAAGTCGAATTCTGACTTTATAACTCACTATTACAAGTTTATATTGCGTTTCTGAGAAAAAGGTCAGAATTGTGAGTTCATATCATGCAATTCTGACTTTATAACTTGCAATTGCACGTTTATATCTTGCGATTCTAAAAAGTCAAATTGCGAGTTTATATCTCACAATTCTGAGAAAAATTTAAATTACAAGTTTATATCTCACAATTCTGACTTTATAACTCCCAATTGTGAGTTTATATCATGCAATACTGAGAAAAAAAGGTCAAATCAGGAATTTATATCACAATTCTGAGAAAAAAAGTCAGAATTGTGAGTTTATATCATGCAATTCTGAGAAAAAAGTCAGGATTGTGAGTTTATATCATGCAATTCTGAGAAAAAAAGTCAAATTGTGAGTTTATATCTCTCAATTCTGATTTTATAACTTGCAATTGCAAGTTTATATCTTACAGTTCTGACATTATAACTCCAATTGCTAGTTTATATTAAATAATTCTGAGAAAAAAATATCTGAAATGTGAGTTTACATCACGCAATTCTGAGAAAAAAGTCAAATTGTGAGTTTACATCACGCAATTCTGAGAAAAAAGTCAAATTGTGAGTTTATATCATGCAATTCTGAGAAAAAAAGTCAGAATTGTGAGTTTTTATATCGTGCAATTCTGAGAAAATAAATCTCGCAATTCTAGGGGAAAAAAAGCCAAATTGTGAGTTTATATCCCACAATTCTGACTTTATAACTCACTATTGCAAGTTTATATTGCAATTCTGAGAAAAAAGGTCAGAATTGTGAGTTTATATCATGCAATTCTGAGAAAAAAAGTCAGAATTGTGAGTTTTTATATCATGCAATTCTGAGAAAATAAATCTCGCAATTCTAGGGGAAAAAAAGCCAAATTGTGAGTTTATATCCCACAATTCTGACTTTATAACTCACTATTGCAAGTTTATATTGCAATTCTGAGAAAAAAGGTCAGAATTGTGAGTTTATATCATGCAATTCTGAGAAAAAAAGTCAGAATTGTGAGTTTTTATATCATGCAATTCTGAGAAAATAAATCTCGCAATTCTAGGGGAAAAAAAGCCAAATTGTGAGTTTATATCCCACAATTCTGACTTTATAACTCACTATTGCAAGTTTATATTGCAATTCTGAGAAAAAAGGTCAGAATTGTGAGTTTATATCACAATTCTGAGAAAAAGTCAAATTGCGAGTTTATACCTTGCAATTCTGACTTTATAACTTGCAATTGTGAGTATGTATCGCAATTCTAAGAAAAAAGTCAGAGTTATGAGTTTATATCACACAGTTCTGAGAAAAAAAAGTCAAATTGTGAGTTTATATCTTGCAATTCTGACTTTATAACTCACAATTGCAAGTTTATACTGTATCATCATCATCTGAGATCATGATCATCTGAGGAAAAAAAGTCAAGTTGTGAGTTTGTATCTCGCAATACTGAGGAAAAAATCTAATTACAGGTTTATATCTCACAATTCTAACTTTATAACTCACAGTTTATATTGCAATTTTTGAAGAAAAAAAAAGTCAGAATTGTAACTTATAACACACCGATTTGCAATATCAAGCAGCAAAGTTAGCTTTTTATTACTGCTAAAAATAGCTGGACGCGGATGACACCAGAAGCCTTGAAATTTACAAATTTCCCGCTCTTACAGGAAAAATAAGGTGGATATAATTATGAATTATGATTTATAGACCAAAAGAATGGTAATGATGGTGGATATTTTTGCCTCTAATTGCAGGAGGATGAAAACATGCTCTATCTTTATATACAAAGTTAATCTGGAGTAATGTCACGTTGACAGTGCCCCATGATGGATAGAGGACATTCGGGTCTGTCATTACCCAAAAGACACCTTGAATTATTTAGATGTACCTGGTACGACTGGACTTCCTTCTGAGGCTTGTTACAGACATATTAACACACAAACGACATACCTACTTATTAATAATGAATACAAAACTTTTAGTAATTCGCATCACTTGCTGTAATGGGATTAGACAAGGTTAGACTCCTTTCCTGTCCGCTCAAGTGACTTGCGGTACAGACTCATTGATTGTTTTATTTACGAGGTTAAGGCTCAGTGTTGCTCTGTAATCGGATGTGACAGTAAAGGAAGTGTGCGGTTACTTTCGCCCGCCACGCATTTCATGCCTCAACAAACCCTTTAAAGAGAAAGAGAAATATAAGCTCTGCTCCAATGCTGAGAGAGCTCACTACATGGCTGGAATTTAAGCAATCAGAAGTGCACTTACAATGACGGCTGCTCCCAGAATCCCAGAATGCACTACATTAAGGTTATTTTAAAAAGTAATTGAGAGATTGTAATGTGTTTTCATTCAGTACTATGGAAGACTGTTTCCGCCACTGAATATGTGCAATGTTTTATCTCACAATTCTGACTTTTTTTCTTAGAATTGCGAGATATAAACTTGCAATTCTGAAAACATATCTCCCTTTTTCTTTAAAACTTTAAAACACACAATTCAGAAAAATTCTTATATATCTTGCAATTCTGACTTTATAACTTGCAGTTGCAAGTTTATATCACGTAATTTGAAAAAGTCAAATTGCGAGTTTATATCTCACAAATCTGAATTTATAACTCACAATTGCGAGTTTATATCACAATTCTCCGAAAAAAAGAGTCAGAATTGTGAGTTTACAACACGCAATTCTGAGAAAAAAAGTCGAATTGTGAGTTTATATCACAAATCTGTGAAAAACGTCAAATTGTGAGTTTATATCTTGCAATTCTAAGAAAAAGTCAAATCATGAGTTTATCTTGAATTTCTGACTTTATAACTCGCAATTGCAATTTTATATCACACAATTCTGACTTAACTCACAACTGTGAGGTTATATCATGCAATTCTGAGAAAAAAGTCAGAATTGTGAGTTTACATCATGAAATTCTGAGAAAAAAAGTCAAATTGGGAATTTATATCATGCAATTCTTAGAAAAAAAAAGTCAGAATTGGGAGTTTTTATATCACGCAATTCTGAGAAAAAAGTCACATTGCAAGTTTAAATCTTGCAATTCTAAGAAAAAGTCAAATCACGAGTTTATCTTGCATTTCTGACTTTATAACTCACAATTGTGAGTCTATATCATGCAATTATGAGAAAAAACTGAATTGTGAGTTTATATCTCCCAATTCTGTGAAAAAAAGTCAAATTGTGAGTTTATACAGTGCTTTGCAAAAGTATTCATACCCCTCTGAATGGGGGCAGATGCACATTTTCAGGTTTTTCCAGAAATTTTTGATTGGGTTGAAGCCCAGGCTGTGGCTGGGCCACTCAAGGACATTCACAGAGTTGTCTATAAGCCACTCTTGCTGTGTGCTTAAGGTCATTGTCCTGTTGAAAGGTGAACCTTCTTTCCAGTCTGAGGTTCTGAATGCTCTGGACTGGGTTTTTATTAAGACTATCTCTGTATTTTGCTGTGTTGAGCTTTCCTTCTTCTTTGTCCCTTAGTCCCTGCTGCTGAAAAACAGCCCCACAGCATGAGGCTGATACCACCACACTTTACTTAATGTGTTTTCATGTGTCTTCACTGAGGAGAAGATTGAGTCTTACCACACTGCCATAAAGCTCAGATCGGTGGAGCGTTGTAGTGATGTTTGTCCTTCTGTAAGTTTCTCCCATCTCCAAATATGATCATGGAGCTCAACTAGAATGACCATCAGCTTCTTGGTCACCAGTCTAGCCAAGGCTCTTCTTCAATGAATGCTCAGTTTGGAGGCCAGCTCTAGAAAGAGTGGTTGTTTCAAACTTCTTCCAGAGACTACATGCTTCTGTGAACCTTCATTGTAGCAGAACTTATCTGAACTCTTCCCCAGATGTGTAGCTGATGCAATCCTGTTTTTGAGCTCTACAGGCAGTTTTTTTGGTTTCTGTTCTGATGTGCATTTTCAACTGTTAGACATTTTATTAGGACGTGTGTGCCTTTCCAAATCATACCCCTTAATTCAATTTGCCACAGGTTAACTTTACTCTTAAGTGTAGTAACATCTACAAGCAATATGAATGCTCCTGAGCTAAATTTCAACTGTCCCAGATTAGGGTATGAATACTTATGCAATGGAATCTTTTAAGTTTTTTGTTTTTAATACATTTGTAAAGATGTTAAAAAAAAAAACATTTTTTTTGCTTTGCCATTATGCTGTATAGCATTTAGATTGATGTGGGGGAAAAAGTAATTTAAAACAGTTTACATAAGGCAACTGAGAAAAAAAAAGAGAAAAAAAATCAGAATTGTGAGTTTATATCATGCAATTATAAGGAAAAAAAGTCAGAATTGTCAAATTGCACATTTTATCTCACAATTCTGACTTTATAACTCACAATTCTGACTTTATAACTCGCAATTTTGAGTTTATATCACGCAATTCTGAGAAAAAAGTCAGAATTGTGGGTTTATATCTTGCAATTTTGACTTTATAACTCGCGGTTAAAAGTTTATATCACACGCAATTTGGAGAAAACTGATCAGAATTGTGAGATAAAAAGTCGTAATAACCTTTTTTTGTGTGGTGGAAACAGGCTTCCTTACAATACAGATTTAAATGATCAATTAAAAAGAAAAAAATTATACAATTCTGTTTAGTAAATTTACTGAAAAGTAATTAATAATTAAAAAATGAAAGTACGGAAGTAATGTACTGTAAAAGTATATTAATGTTTTCTAACTTGCATTTTCTTTACAATTAAATGAAATGCATTATAGTTGAATGCAATTTAACTTGAGTAAAAAGTAAAACTTCAAAGTAAAACCTTTAATAATTTTACATTATCACAAGGTGCAATTTTAAAAGTATACCTAAGTATTTAAAAAAGTAATGAAAGTGAACTTTCCTTATTTAGTACACTTACTGTAAGTGGCTTTTGTTCCATTATTATTATCTGGAAATATTTTTTTTTTTTTTTTTTTTTTTTTAAGTATGCAGTCAAGCCCGAAATTATTAATACCCCTGGTAAATTCTGTCTTAAAGTTACTTTTACTTAACCAGCAAGTTTTTTTTTGACCGGAAATGACACAGGCTTCTCCCAAAAGATAATAAGGTGACGTACAAGTTTTTTCCATCATTGTGGAAAAAAATATTTCTCAGCTTTTATTTACATTTGAACAAAAAGTGGCATGTCCAAAATTATTCATACCCTTTGCAAACTGTCACAGTCTATGGGAAAATCCAAAGTTCTATACCATTCCAAATAGTCCAAGCTGTTCTAAAGCATCCTGATTACCCTGATTCATTGGGAACAGCTGTTTTAATCAACTCAACAGGTGAAAAACAGAAGCTGTCTGCTGTTGGTCTGTGGACAGTCATGGCTAAGACAAAGGAGCTCAGTGAGGACCTACAGCTGTGTATTGTGGCTGCTCACTAGTCAGGAAAGGGCTATAAGACCATATCTAAATGTTTTGAAGTTCCAGTGGCTACAGTGCAAAGTATTATTAAAAAATACAAGACATTCCGCACTGTGAAAAATCTGTCAGACACCTGTGTCAGTGACACCTGTGCTGGCCAGGAGGATAGTGAGAGAGGTAAAAAAGAATCCAAGGATCACCACCAAGGCCATCCTGATGAATCTGGGCTCTGCTGGTGGCAACATCTCAAGGCAGACAATCCAACAGACACTGCACACCGCTGGGTTCCACAGACGCAGACCAAGGAGGACACCACTTCTCCAGATAAGGCGCACAAAAGCCCACTTGGCCTTTGCAAATGCTCATCTGGACAAAGAAGAAGACTTCTGGTCTTCTGTTTTATGGTCAGATGAAACAAAAATTGAATTGTTTGGCCACAGTGATGTAGCCTTCATTTGGCATAAAAAAGGAGAAGCCTTCAACCCTAAGAACACCATCCCCACTGTCAAACATGGTGGTGGGAACCTAATGTTTTGGTGGTGTTTTTCAGCCGGTGGACCAGGGAACCTAATCACAGTAAACAGCACCATGAAAAAGGAGCAATACATCAAAATTCTCAACAACAACATCAGGCAGTCTGCAGAGAAACTTGACCTTGGGCACCAGTAAACATTTCAGCATGACAACGACCCAAAACACACAGCAAAAGTGGTGAAGAAATGGTTAGCAGACAAAAACATTAACGTTTTGCAGTGGCCCAGCCAGAGTCCTGACTTAAATCCAATTGAGAATCTGTGGAGGAGCTAAAGATCAGGGTGATGGCAAGAAGACCCTCCAACCTGAAAGAGTTGGAGCTCATTGCTAAAGATGAATGGGCAAAAACACCAGTGGAGACATGCAAAAAGCTGGTCAGCAATTATTGGAAGCTTTAAATTGCTGTAATAGCCAATAAAGGCTTTTCTGTTGATTATTGAAAAGGGTATGAATAATTTTGGACATGCCACTTTTTGTTCAAATGAAGCTGAGAAATATTTTTTTCCACAATGATGCCTTGTGTACATTGTCTTATTATTTTTTGGGAGAAGTCTGTGTCATTTCCGGTCAAAAAAAAAAAAAACTTGCTGGTTGAATAAAAGTAACTTTAAGTTAGAATTTGCCAGGGGTATGAATCATTTCGGGCTTGACTGTATATGATTTTAAGATTTAAGTAGTTAGAAGTACACTATAAGAGCACATTGAGTGCAACTAAACAATTATTTTTCAAAGGGCAGTGTTTGTGAGTAGGCTAATATATATTGATTGTGCTCATTAGGGTATCATGTTAGCTTAGCAGCGTGCTAATATCAAACTGTGCTGAATTTAACTCTGTTAGCAGGTGTTAGTCAAGTCTCTCTTGCATTTCACACGAGCAGCGCTATTTTTATTAGGTGTGGACTTGCTGACAGCTCACTAGCTTTAGGAACAGAGCTAAACAACCTCGTAAGTGTTTGATTTAGAACACTCTATAGGCAGCAACACAAATAGTTCTCGAAGTGCGAATAAAGTCACGGTTGATTTCAAACTCGCTAACACTACAATAAGCGTAGTACACAAAAATATTGGGTAAATCAATCCTGAACTTTCTACTTTTATATTTTCAGTATTTAATTAATAAAATGTGCATTTATATATTTAATGTTATTTTAAAGCAACTGCCAGATCTATAAAGGATTCTGACAGAGTTTGGCTACAACAAGGCTTTCTGAGGAGGCAGCATAATTAAGTTGACCGTTTTTTTTTAAATAGTTTATTATTTATATAAAAAAATAAATTATACATGAAATGAAATCTTTCTTGCTTGCTTGAGAACATTAAATACATCAGTCTTTAGAGGCACAGAAAGGTTGTTTTACCGCGGGTCATATAGACACTCTCTCCTCCTGTGTTTTATGCTTGCGATACAGACATCCATTCTTCATTCAGACAGTTGCTTGGAGCAATCTGAGGTTAAATGCCTCGCTTGATGGCACAATTTTTGATATGTCAGTGCCAAGACCTCAGCAGTTCTTTGCTTTTTGTGTTGGTGGCCCAGATCTTCAACTATCATGCTATCATCCCACAGTGCACCATCAGTGATACTGTTACTACTATTAAAACACATCTACATAATGCTATTTCATCGTTTTAACTTCTGACAATGCCTCACTTTGGGTTACAAAAACTTCAACCAACAACTGTTAAATAATAGATCACTATAAATGATTCAAATGGCAGCACTTTGCTTAGTTTTAGTCCTTTAGATGTTGCCAGTAGCTGAAATCATTTATAAAAATACAGAATCATAGTTTTTCTGAGGACACGAAAACACGCAACTGATGTTGCATGAGGCATATAATCAGCATTAGATTCTGTTTTTGTTTTCACGCAATTCTGTGTTTCTCTCACAATTCTGAGTTTGTCTTGCAATTTTGACTTTTTTCCTCACAATTTTGACTTTGTATCTTACAATTTGATCTTTTTTTCTCACAATTCTGACTTTATATCTCTCAATTGTGACTATATCTTGTGATTTTCTTTTTTCTTTGCGATTTTGACTTTTTTCCTCACAATTTTGACTTTATATCTTGCAATTTTGTCTTTTTTTCTAGTAGTTCTGACTTTATTTCTCACAATTATGATGTTGTATCTTGCAATTTTGACTATATCTCACAATTTTGACTTTATATCTCACAATTCAGTCTTTTTTCTTGCAATTTTAACGTTATATCTCACAATTATGATGTTATATCTCGTAATTTTGACTTTATATCTCAGATTTTGGTCTTTTCTATTGCAATTCTGACTTATATATCTTAATATATCTTACAATTACCATGTTATATCTCGCAATTTTGACTTTATATCTCACAATTATGATGTAATATCTCAATTTAGAATTTATCTCACGATTTTGACTTGATATCTCACAATTCTGTCTTTTTTTTTGCAATTTTGACTTTATATCTTACAATTCTGTCTTTTTTTTGCAATTTTGACTTTATATCTTACAATTCTGTCTTTTTCTTGCAGTTCTTACTTTATTTCTCACAATTAGGATGTTATATCTTGCATTTTTGACTTTTTTTTTACAATTCTGTCTTTATTTGCAGTTTTGACTATATATCACAAATCTGTCTTTTTCTTGCAATTCTTACTTTATTTCTTACAATTATGTTGTTGTATCTTGCATTTTTGACTTTGTATCACACAGATCTGTCTTTTTTCCACAATTTTGACTTTATGTTTTGCAATTTTGACTTTATACTGTATCTTACAATTTGGTCTTTTTTCTTGCAATTCTTACTTTATTTCTCACAATTATGTTGTTATATCTTGCATTTTTGACTTTATATCTCACAATTCTGTCTTTTTATCACAATTCTGACTATGTTTTGCAATTTTGACTTTATATCATACAATTCTGTCTTTTTTTGCAATTTTGACTTTATAGCTCACAATTCCTACTTTTCTTAGAATTGTGATTTTATATCTCCAAATTCTGACTTTTTTGCATTTTTGACTTTATATCACACAAATCTGTCTTTTTTGGCGATTTTAACTGTATATCTCACAATTTGGTCTTTTTTCTTGCAATTCTTACTTTATTTCTCACAATTATAATGTTATATCTTGCAATTTTGACTTTATATCACACAATATGGTCTTTCTTCTTGCAATTCTTTATTTTTTTCACAGTTATGATGTTATATCTTGCATTTTTGACTGCACTGATCTGTCTTTTTTGGCAATTTCTCACAATAATGTTATATCTTGCAATGTTGACTTTATATCTTACAGTTTTGTCTTTTTTCTTGTAATTCTTAGTTGATTTCTCACAATTATGATGTTATATCTTGCATTTTTGACTTTATATCACACAATTTGGTCTTTCTTCTTGCAATTTTGACTTTATATCTTACAATTTGATCTTTTTTCTTGTAATTCTTACTTTATTTCTCACAATTATGATGTTATATCTTGCCATTTTGACTTTATATCTCATAATTCCTACTTTTCTTCTTAGAATTGTGATTTTATATGTCCCAATTCTTATTTTTTTTCTCACAATTATGTCTTTTTTCTTGCAGATTTGACTTTGTCTTGCAATTTTGACTTTATATCTCACAATTCCGTCTTTTATTTTTTTACAATTTTAACTTTATGTTTTGCAATTTCGATCTTATATCTCACAATTTGGTCTTTTTTCTTGCAATTCTTATTTTATTTCTCACAATTAAAGATGTTATATCTTGCAATTTTGACTTTATATCTCATAATTTGGTCTTTCTTCTTGAAATTTTTACTTTATTTCTCACAATAATGATATATCTTGCCATTTTGACTTTATATCTCACAATTTCTACTTTTCTTAGAATTGTGATTTTATATCTTTTATATCTGCCTTTTTTCCTCACAATGTTGTCTTATTTCTTGCATTTCTGAGAATTTGTCAAAATTCTGAGATATAAAGTCACAATTACCATTTTTTATTCTATGGTGGAAACAAGCTTCCATAGTTTAGCTTGTTTATATTCACTAATAAAATATGCACAAGCCATACAATGATTCATACGAGTCATTCAATAGAAGAATGCAATCATAAATATTGCATGTGTTTGCTGTGGCTGTATGCATTTGTGCATTTGTGCATGTGTTTATGTGTGTGTGAGAGAGAGGACTGGGAAATACAGTGTCTCTATGTTTGCCAGCGCGTGCGCGCGCGTGTGTGTGTGTGTGTGTGTGTGTGTGTGTGTGTGTGTGTGTGTGTGTGTGTGTGTGTGTGAGAGAGAGAGAGATCTTCCCTCAGGGCTCAGTGGATATCCTGACATCCTGCTGTTATCTCTATTCCCCCCTCTCTCTCCTTTTCTCTCTCTCCCTCTCTCTCTCTCTCTCTCTCTCTCTCTCTCTCTCTCTCATTCACGCGCTGAATGGGCTCACGACCGGGTTCCTGACCGCCGTTGCCACAGCGACCGTGTCAGACACATGCTACTTTCTCAATAATTACTCAACAAGGGAGAGGAGGTGAGTGGAGGGCTGGAGAAAAGAGGGAAAAAAGGCAGAGGAGCGGATGAGAGGGAAGGCACTGCGGGCCATGAACCATTTGCACAGAATGGATGATTAAAAGACAGATACGAAGGGAAAGAAGAGAGATGATGGGAGGAGAGGAAATGGAAATGACCCTGTGCGTGTCTCCAGATATTAATGTGCGCATGTATCACGTTAAATCACATTACACACATTGTGCACAGGTGGAGGAGCAGTTCATTTTTATTTTTTCATGCATCATTTTATCAGAAACATGTTTATGGTCTTATGCCTAGATTGTCTTGGAGGACCAAACCTTTTTTAAAAATGTAAAAGTAAATTAAACTTCGTTATTTTACATTTATTTAATATTCAAATAAAATCAAATTATATATATATATGTGACTATTAAACATAAATGAATATATGTAAAATAAAGTGTAATAAATAAAGTGTGTG
>NC_133385.1:32283234-32338234 GCF_049309525.1 Garra rufa | reverse complement strand
CCATGAGGCGTTGAAATGTTGCGGGTGCCCCGTGCAAGCCGAAGGGAAGGGTCCGGTATTGCCAGTGGCCAGACGGAGTGGAGAAGGCTGTTTTTGGTCGGGCTTCGGAAGAAAGGGGGACTTGCCAATAGCCCTTTGTCAGGTCGAGTGTTGTGATATACCGGGCCCTTCCCAGGCGCTCTAGGAGTTCGTCCACTCGGGGCATGGGGTAGCTGTCGAAGGCAGAGACTTCATTGAGGCGCCGGTAGTCATTACAGAAGCGCAGGGTGCCGTCTGGCTTCGGGACGAGGACGATCGGGCTGGACCAAGGGCTCCGGGATGGCTCAATTACCCCCAGTTTGAGCATTTTTTGGACCTCCTGCTCTATAGCCTGCCGGCGGGCCTCTGGGACTCGATAGGGCCGTTGCCGGACGACGACGCCTGGAGGAGTGTGGATGTCATGGGAGAGGACGTTAGTCTGGCCGGGGGTGTCGGAGAAGACGTCTTGGAACTGACCGACCAGGTGCCGCAGCTCCGTCTTCTGGGCGGCCGAGAGGTTAGGGTTGGCGTCCACAACCGCGGGCTCTTGGACGGCTAGGGCGGCCACTTGGTCTCGGTCCCCGACCCATTTCTTCAGCAAATTGACATGATATAGTTGTACAGCCTGCCTTCGGCCGGGCTGTCTTACCCTGTAGTTCACCGGGCCGACTCGTTCCTCCACTGTATAGGGTCCTTGCCACTGTGCCAGGAACTTGCAGGCTACGTTGGGGACCAAGACCATCACCTTGTCACCTGGGTGGAACTCCCGCGGTTGGGCCGCCCGGTTGTACAGACGTTGCTGGGCTTGCTGGGACTTCACCAGATGTTCCCGGACTAATGGCATGACGCGGTCGATTTTACTCCTCATATCTTGCACATGCTCAACGACGGTCCGGTAGACTGCCGGCTGCTGCTCCCAGGCCTCTCGGGCCACGTCGAGGAGGCCGCGGGGTTGTCGTCCAAAGAGGAGCTCAAATGGGGTGAACCCCGTGGATGCCTGGGGAACTTCTCGGACTCCGAACAGCACATAGGGGAGGAGGAGGTCCCAATCTTTCTTGTCCTCAGCAGCTACCTTCCGCAACATCTGCTTCAGGGTCTGATTGAACCTCTCGACGAGCCCGTCGGTCTGAGGGTGGTAGACTGATGTGCGGATTTGTCGTACCTTCAGCAGCCGGCAGAGGTCAGCCATTAGCCGGGACATGAAGGGCGTTCCCTGGTCGGTCAGTATCTCCGACGGTAGCCCCACCCGGCTACACAGCAGGAACAGTTCCCGGGCGATGGATTTCGCGTTGGCTTGGCGTAGCGGAACGGCCTCTGGATACCGGGTGGCGTAGTCTACAATGACGAGGATGTGCTCGTGGCCCCGGCCAGACCTCGGCAACGGCCCTACGATGTCCATCCCGATCCGCTCAAAGGGCACCCCAATGATGGGTAAAGGGATGAGTGGGCTGGGGGGAGGTTTCCGTGGGGATGTCCGTTGGCATGCTGGGCAGGCCTGGCAGAACCTCTTGACCTCTGCTTCGAGTCCCGGCCAGTGGAATCTATCACGGATACGTTGCACGGTATTCTGGGCGCCCAGGTGTCCAGCCATGGGGTGAGCATGCGCCAGCTCCAGGACTGTCTCCGTTTTCTCCTTGGGGACAACGAGAAGACGTTTTACCTCCCCCCGCCGCTCCGCGACACAGTACAGCAGACCGTTTTGCACGACGAAGTGTGGGAGAGGGTGAGGGGCCGGAAGGACGTCCTGGCCTTCAAGGACGCGTACTTGCCGCCAGCAGTGTTTCAGCCTGTCGTCTTCCTTCTGGGCTCTTCCAAAGTCTCCCCCACCCGTAACCTGCTGGAAAACATTATGGAAAAGGTTAGTATCACGGGCGGGGGACTCACCCTCTCTCCCACTGTCGGTTGTCAGCAGGCTGTGTGGGCTCTCAGACCCCCGCGACGGCTGGCGACGTAGGCGTCGGCGTGGACGGGCGGGCTGTGTGGTTTCGGCTAGGGCGGCCTCCAACCCCGGCCAGTCCCGTCCCAGTAGCAGCGGCACAGGTAGGTCCTTGAGGACGCCAACTTCCAGAGTCCAGGCTTTACGACCTTTGTGGAAGGTGAGAAGATTAGTAAATACCTGGCGGGTATCTCCGTGGACACAAGTAATGGGCATTACAGCTTTGGGACTAGGCCGGGGTTCCAGCGTGCCGGGCCTTGCTAGGGACACGGCACTTCCTGAGTCCAGTAAAGCTTGACAGGAGCGGCCTTGAATTTTCACCGTGGTCATCGGGGCTCCACGGGGGGTCCTGCGGTGAACCACACAGCCCGCCATCCAAGGCTTCACAGGCGGAGACGGTGGGTCCGTGGGCATCGGTTCGTCGCGGGGGCTGGACGGTCTGCGCACTGGTCGTGGGATGCCCTCTGGCGGCCGTCGCTCCTGGGGCACCCTCCGGGGAAAAGGCGGCGCTCGCTCCCCGGCCTCCCGATGATAGGCTGCGTCCGCCAGTTCGACCGCCTCGACGAGCTCTGCGATGGACTTTGGGCCCCGCATGCCGGCAGCCTGCCTCATCGAGCGCGGGAGCGCTCTCAGCATCCGGTCAACCACTACCCGCTCGGCGACTTGGGAGGGGGATGGCGAGTCCTCTAGCAGCCAGTGTTCGGCTAACCGCATCAGATCGGCGGCTTGGGTGCGTACTGGCAACCGCGCTTTGAATTCCCACTCATGGAAGCGCTGGGCGGCAGTGGTCGCTGATAGCCCTAAGCGGCCTAAAATTTCTCTTTTCAGTTCATTATAATTACTTTGAGAAGACGCAGGTAATGAAAAGTAAGCACGCTGAGCTTCCCCCGAAAGCAACGGTGCCAGTAACGCAGCCCAAGTACCTCTAGCCCAGCCCTCTGTACGAGCGACTGACTCAAACATTTTGAGGTAAGCCTCAATATCATCATCTGCGGTTAGCTTGGGTAAAAGCCGAGCAGCAGTGACGCGGGGATCAGGTAGGGGAATATGTTGAGCGGCTGGTAGTCGTAGTTCTGCTAAATAACCTTGAATTTGGCCGTGTTGTTCGGTCAAAAGCTCAAAACACTGTTGCTGGCGGACGCTAACCTCTGCCAGCTGTTTCACAATGTCCTCCATTCTGCCGGGGAGGAGCGCGCCTGAAAAACAGAAAAAACCGGAAGTGAGAGACGAGGCAAGATGGCGGTGTAAACAAAGAGTGTCTTGTTCGTCGGCTTCCCAGGCCCGTCACGTTGCCCGCATTCTCCACCACCTTGTGGCCGGGCGGGGAATAGCACGACAGAACAAGAGGTTTAGGTGAGCCCCGGAGGGTGCGTTTATTGACAATAGTGCAGAAGTGAAGGAGATAATACGGGGAAAGGGCGATGTGGCGTCTTCGGTGCTCGGTGTCTCGTGAATCCTCTGTCCCTTCGTGCTCTTTGGTGACTGTGGCCAGTGAGGGGTGAGTGCAGGAACGTGCGGTCACCCCGAGTGAAAGCGGTCCAGGCTGGGTGCGGCCCAATCGTCACGGCGAGTCTGTGAAAGGAACGATAGAGAGAGACGGTAAGCGTTTTAGCTCTTTGGAGAAGCTTCTCACCCTTCTGTCCTTTGGGGCTCGTTTATAAAGGAGATCTCGCCGTGATCGATTGGTCCGTGTTGAGCAGTTGCAGGTGTTCCTGATGAGTTGCCAGGGCGACGCTGATTGTTCCTCGGGACTCCCGCCACAATATATATATATATATATATATATATATATATATATATATATATATATATATATATATATATGTGTGTGTGTGTGTGTTTTTTTTTTTTTGATAGTTATGAACAAATATTCGTTGTAATGGTCACAGTTTTACAGTCAGCCATGGCAGCCATGAAGGTAACAAAATTTATATGCATGTAAATAATTCGAGAATTCTAGCTATTATTTTGATACGTTTACTTTTTTTTATAAGGACTTTTAAATAGATAAAAAAAAAAAGCCTAAATAAAAAAACAAAAACAAAAATGGCACCCGTTTTATAGAATGACCCAGTATACACGTGAGTTTTTGTCCTAACCAGCTGCATTTCTTCATTCAGTCAGCCCTACCCATCAAGAAATCTCATTGGGTCACAATCTCATTCGCTTAACTGTATATCAAACATCAAATAAGTTCTGATTGGTTTTCACTTTCAATGCAGACAGATAAACTTGCATCTGGTTAGGACACAGTACAAGAGCTGATGTTTACGCATAGAGTAAATGGAACCGAAAAGCTTTGTAATACCTAATTATGTGCTCTAGTTGCTAACTTCAAACCTTCTCTTTCCTGCTCTGCTACTTCCTGTTTTTCCTTCTGCCTGTGTCCGCGTGTCCCTCCTGGATGTCAGGAGTATGTGACCGTCGGCCAATTAAGCCACATCTATGGGATGCCGAAGGTGGAGTCTTCCCCTACCTCACCCATCCAATTACTTCAGTCTTCTCTCGCAGACTCCGCCTTCTCCTGCCTCCCCTCCCCTCACGGCTCCTCCCTCTCTCTCTCCTTCGAGGTGTGTCTCTCCTTCTCCTCTGTGTTCTCACTCATTTGATTCCAGGGTATCGCCAACAACCTGTGTCACTGAGTCATTGAAGGAATCTTTCAGTTGCTCATTAACACTCTTCTCTTTCTCTCTCTGGCATTCCACCTTTCCACCTCTCTCTCTCCCGCTCGTGCTGTCTGTGCTTATGGGATGTGCTGCGTGTGTTAAGCGTCAGTCGGACTGGGGCAGGCCTCAGATGCCCGCTCTAGATTTAGAGCGCTGGTACCAGGAGGTAATGGCAGCTGGAGATGCAAACCATCTCTGTCCTCCTCCTCCCCTCCCGGCTAAAGCTTTCTCATCACGCAAGCCTGCGCAGGTAACAGCCAGAAGCTCAGCTCTGTTTCACCCTCCTCTGCTCTTCCACATTTTCACACTTCATCTTCATAGGCCTCTTTAATATTGATGTGTTTAAGTAAGGTTGTTTTTGTGGGTGTTTTGTGTGAGTGTGTGAGTTTTTTTTTTTTTTCAAGGTTTGCAGCTATCTTCTATTGTTGTACTGATGTTAAAAAATATTGCAGTGAAAACTCTCTATTACTAATCCTCATGTTATTCCAAAGCTGTGTTTGTGTTTCTTTAACGGTTAGTTCACCCAAAAATGAAAATTCTGTCATTAATGATCCTCACATCGTTCCTAAGCTGTAAGACCTTTGTTCATCTTTGGAAACGAATTAAGATATTTTTGATGAAGTCCAAGAGTTTTCTGACCCTGCATTTAGACAGGGTTTAACTACCATGTGAAAGGCCCAGACTCTCCTGAACACACACCGAAGACTGACATGGAAGAGAAGAATTTGTTGAATAAAGTTGTTCTTTTTGTTTTCTTTGCGCACAAAAAGTATTCTTGTAACTGTTGAACCACTGATGCCACATGGACTATTTTAACAATGTCCTTACTACCTTTCTGGGCCTTGAATGTGTCAGTTGCTTTGCTGTCAGAAAGCTCTCTGATTTCATCAAAAATATCTTAACTTGTGTTCTGAAGATGAACAAAGGTCTTACAGGTTTGGAACGACATGAGGGTGAGTAATTAATGACTGGATTTTAATTTTTAGGTGAGCTATCCCTTTAAACGCGACACAAAGTAGAAGTTGAACAGAATGTCCAAGATGCTGTTTTCTATTTCTGGGGACCAGAGGTTATTAAGCTTTTAAAAAGACCAAAAAAATACATGGAATGTACATGTATGAGAAACAGCCTGAATTAATTGATTTAAAAATCTTGCTTGACAGACGTGGTCACCATTCACTTTTAGCAGCTTGGACATTCTGAACTCCTTTCATGCTTCATGAGGAAAAAAAACTTCAGTCACGTCTTGAAAGATATGAGAGTAAATGATGGCAGAATTGAACATTTTGAGTAAAATGTTCCTTTATACAAAGCAACTTTTTACTGTTTATGCATGTTTGTTAATGGATTGTGAACTCAAGTGTGTTAAACTTTATGTACAGCTGTTCAAAGCTTTGTGGTCGGTAAGATTTTTAATGTTTTTGAAGTCCTTTATGCTCATCAAGGCTGCATTTATTTAATTAAAAACACAGTAACTGTAATATTGTGAAATATAACAACTTTAAATAGCTGTTTTGTAGAAATATATATATTTCAAAATGTAATTTATTCCTAAAATTAGGGCTGGGAATTGATTCCAAAAAGAATCGATTCCGAGGCATTGGGAATCGAGAGTCGATTCCAACGTTTGGAATCGATCCCTTTAAGGGGAATCGACTCCTCATTCAGAGCCATTTTCAGTTCAGCAAAACTTATAAATAGGTGCCTCTTAAACAGAAGGCTGCATCCATAAGGCTACATATCTCGGTCATCAATGAAAACGAGTCATTTCTAAACTCGTCTGAGTTTAATGATGCATGCAGTTTGCCTCTTGCTCGCTAATAGTTATTATAAGTCTGATTCGTTTCCACGAAAAAAATCGTTTGGATAGATTATTTAAATGAACCAGTTCAAAAAAACGATTCCAAAGTTTTTTTTTTACGGGGAACTGGCTCAGGTTGTCCACAATTTTGAGGGCTGCACGACAGAATAGATCATGATGTGATCGAGGGTCTTGATATTATTTACATCTTAAATAAATGCTATTTTTAACCCTATATCAGCAAATGAAAGAAAACGCAGAGAGCGCATGATATCAGTGGCCGAGAGCGCATCTGACTGACAGCTACGCCACAAGCTCTCTATATGTTGTTGTTAAAGTTCTGTTTATTTTGTTTCAGTGTTTGCTAATTTTGTCATTTTAGAAAGGTCATGTCTTGTTTTATTCATGCAATAAATGCATGTCCACTGCTGAGCTGTGGGTTATGACTAATTTCATGGGCAATGCAAACAAAATTACAATTTAAAATCAGTCAGAGCTACATAAAAATCGTAATTTTTTACAAATGAAGCTTTCTTAGTGTGAGAAGGCAACTTTCTACGACCTTTACATCCTGCATTCATTGCGAAATTAGCTTCATCCGAGCTTAAAAACAAGAATCGAAAAAAGAATCGGAAACAACAGTGAGGAATCGATTCTGGAATCGAATCCAATCGATTCCAGAACCAGGAATCAGAATCGGAATCGATTCCAAAAATTTCGGAATCGAACAGCCCTATACCTAAAATGACAAAGCTGAATTTTTAGCATCATTACTCCAGTCTTCCGTGTCACGTGATTCTTCAGAAATCATTCTAATATGTTGATTTGCTGCTAAAGAAACATTTCTTCTTATATATATATATATATTTAAAACAGATTTGCTGTTTAATATTCACGTGAAACCATAGCACATTTTTTTTTCAAGATTCTTTGATGAATAGAAAGTTAAAAAGAGCAATGTTGATTTGAAAAAGAAATGTTTAACATTATAAATGTCATGACTGTCAATTTTGATCAAATTAATGCATTTTTCACAATTAAAATAATTAGTTAAAAAGCCCTACTTATGGCAAAGTTTTGAACAGTAGTATCAACAGAAATTGTCGTATATTGTCTTACATTAAAATCAAGAGACAAGGCATTAATTTTTATCACTTTACCAAGATTTATGAAATCTTATGCTGCGTTCCAGGCAGGTTTTTTAACTGGTAAATCACCACTTCAAACCACAACTCACGACTTTGTAGCGTTCCAGGCAAGTCACGCCAAACTGCCTGGGCACATTTCCAAACTGTCTGGGCACATTTATGAATTGTTATTATTTTTATATTATTATTAATTTGATTGCAACGTTATATTGTCCTAAGCTCTATTTTTCCACCGTGTACTACTTGCATAAACACCGCACCCATTAGGGCTGGCATTGATGTTTCGCGGGCTATGTTACGTCAGAACTCGTAACTGGGAGTACATCGATCTAGTACGAGTTCATGAGTGGGAAGTCATGGGTTTGACTGCCGTTCCAGTGCACTTTCACTGGTAGAAGGTTGGGAAAACATGGGTTACGGGTTGCCTGGAACGCGGCAATAATCATTCATTATAAAGCAGCGTATCCTGATTAACATTTTAACGATGTTGATTTAATTACAAACAAATGTTAAAAGTGTACACTACTAGTCAAACATTTTTGAAGTAATATTTTTAATGTGTTTTATAGTAGCCTTTACTCCTCATCAAGCCTGCATTTATTTGATCTTAAATACAGCAAAAGCTGTAATACTGTGAAATATTTTTACTTTTTAAAATAACTGCTTTCTATTTGAACATATTTTAAAATGTAATTTATTTCTGTGATGAAAGTTAATTTTTAGCATCATTACTTCAGTTTTCAGTGTCACATTATCCTTAAGAAATCATTCTAATATGCTGATTTGCTGTTCAAGAAGCAGTTTTATTATTGTCATTATTCATATAAAACAGTTAAATACATTTACTCCGGATTCTTTGATGAATTGAAATATCCAAAGATCAGCATTTATCTGAAATAAAAAGCTTAGAGTGAGTATTTTCTATAGAAATTATGGAAGTTAATACTTTATTTAGCAAGTACTGTATGCTTTAAATTGATCAAAAGTGATGATAAAGACATTAATAATGTTCCAAAGATTTCTGTTTCAGATAAATGCTGTTCTTCTTAACTTTATATTCATCAAAGAAACCTGAAAAAACTAAGCTGTTTTCAACATAATAATAAAAATGTTTTTGAGCAGCAAATCAGAATATTAGAATGATTTCTGAAGGATCATGTGACTGGAGTAATGATAAATAAGTAATAAAAATTCAGCTTTGCAATAACAGGAATTAATTATATTTTAAAATATATTCAAATACAAAACAGTTATTTTAAATTCTAAAAGTATTTCAAAATGGTACTGTTTTTGCTGTACTTTGGATCAAATAAATGCAGGTGTGGTGAGCAGAAGAGACGTCTTTAAAAAACATAAAAAATCATACCGTTCAAAAACTTTTGACTGGTAGTGTAGTTCACTCATGTACACTTAATTTATTTAAAACAGTAGTTTAATTTGTGTGCTAAAAGTCATACTTAAACCATATTATGACTTTCCTCACTGAAAATCTCTAATGCTTACATTCAGACTTGTATTGAGTAAAAAAAAAAAAAAAAAGAATTTTGCGTTGAAGTACAACTTTACAGAGACAGTTCACCCAAAAATGAAAATTCTGTCATTAATTACTCACCCTCATGTCATTACAACTCGTAAGACCTTAGTTCGTCTTGGAACACAAATTAAGCTGTTTTTGATGAAACCCCGAAAGCTTTCTGACCCTGCTTACAAAGCAACACAACTGACACATTAAAGGCCCAGAAAGGTAGTAAGGACACCGTTAAAATAGTCCATGTGACATCAGTGGTTAAACCGCTTTAGTGCACAAAGAAAACAAAAATAACGACCTTCAACATTCAAAAATGTCTTCTCTTCCATGTCAGTCTTTCACAGAATTTTCATTTTTGGGTGAACTATCTCTTTAAATCTAACAGATGCTGTGTTCACGATTTCACATTAGTAACATGAAAACTTTGACTCACAATGAAATTTTGTGTCCTGCAGGTGTACCGCTCTCGACTGGACAGTGACACCAGCCAATCGTCGATTTCAAGACCAAAAATCAATCCCGGTCTGTCCCCCACATACACTACGGCTACGCTGGGACGCAACACTCCTGCCAGGGTAAATACTGGACTGACTTTCTGTTAAATTCTCTCTGTTACACCCCTGCCAGTGTAAATAGTGTAGTTATCAGACTCTCCTGCACCATTTCATGTTTTAATTTAGCCCCCTCCTTATTGTTAAATATGCTGGTGGAAATAATTGTTTGTTTTGTTTACCCAGAGTCCTCTGATGGTAGCCAACAGCACCGGGAGTCTCCCACGCAACCTGGCAGCCACCCTGCAGGACATTGAGACCAAGAGGCAGCTGGCTCTTCAGCAGAAAGGTAATGAGAAACACAGCAGTTTGACAGCTGACATTTCAGAGCTGCTTGTAAAATCAACATCAACGGCTGATCAACCATCCAACTTCAAGGAGAAGTTCTACCAAAAATGTCATTATTTACTCAGCCTCATGTTGTTCCAAACCCACATTACTTGCCAGTTTCTTCTTTTGTCGTCGTCTTTAGTTGTGTTTTTACTTTTGATCATCAGTCGTCCTTTGTTGTCAAACAGAATTCTTGCCTTCCGTGTTTGCGTCGTCCTCCGGTACGGACAGTCCCACAGGTAGAGCGTGCTTTGAGTAGCTTTGGACTGCCCTCATTAATTCTAACTCAGCGTTTTTGTGCACTTCCTCCCCCTTTGGAACGGTCTTACCCGTGTCCAAATATTCTTTTACCAAGTTTTTTCCACTGTTGGCATAGCTGTGCATGGATTGAATCATGATTTCATTTTTAATCTTGTAGTTTCATATATTTGAAGCACTTTAGCTTCACTACCAGTCAAAAGTTGTTCACACTTTAATTTTTGACGATCACAAAACCTTATGACGTGATTTAAGGCTTGTTTTTAAATTCTTGAAATTACTTTTTATGCAACTATAAATTGTACCTAACCAAATAAATTAAGACTAAAATTGTTTATTTTATTAAAAATGTATTTAGTTCAAATATAAATGTATGTACAGTACTGACCAAAAGTTTGGACACACCTTCTCATTCAAATGAGTTTTCAGTGGGTTAGTGATATTTTTTAAATATATATAAATTAATAAATAAATATTTTTAAATGGGTTTTTATACAAAAACTGCTTTTTTATGTAAAATTCACTTTATAAAAGACCCACATTTCTAACTTTAATTCATGGGGATAACATGGATAATTTCACATGGTTTAGTGTAAGATTTTTGCCCATCTTTTGGAAAATCCAGTTTTAAAAGTAAAAAAAAATAACTTTTACCAGTAGGTGGCTGCAGAGCTCCACTATTTGCTATTTGACCACCTGAAAGATATTTTTTCACACGTTTTTTTCAGTTCAATTCATATCTACAGTACAGACCAAAAGTTTGGACACACCTTTTGGTCTGTACTGTATTTTTTTATTTATTTAATTTTAATTATTAAATTTTTATGTAAAATTCTTAAATCAGAGCATTTAATTATTATTTTGTACAATCTATTTTGAAATGGCTATTTATGCAAATATAAATCATACCTAATTGTACCTAACTTACAAATAAATGAAGACTAAAATGTAATTAATTATTAAATTTTTAAATATTTTTAATTTATTAACATTTTTTGTGGTTACTGCATAATTCCCAAATATTTTGTTTATTTTATTTTATTTTATTTTTTATTAATAGCTCCAATATAAGATCAGTTTAATATTTTTTTTTATATTTAATTTTCCTTTTTATTATTTTAACTTTTTGTGACTTATACATAATGCCCAAATAATGGGTACTGTTCTATTTTATTTTATTTTATTGTATTTTATTAAAGCTCAAGTATAAGATCAGTTTAATTCGTTGTTTTTTTTTATATTTTATTTTAATTTTTAATTTGTTAACTTTTTGTGACTTTAAAGCTCAAATATAAGATCACTTTAATTAGTTTTTTTTTATTTCAATTTTTAATATGTTAACTTTTTGTGACTTCTGCATAATTCCCAAATAATAGGGACTATTTTATTTTATTTTTATTTTTATTTTTATTTTTCTCCGATTTCTCCGTAACTCCCAAATAATCGGGAATATTATATTTTATTTTATTAGCTCAAACTGTAAATCAGTTTTAATTTTATTTTATCAGTAATTTAATTTTATTTTATTTTATTAGCTAAACTATAAGGCCAGTTGAATTTTTAATTATTTTTTTTTTATTTCCATTTTTAATATGTAAACTTTCTGTGAATTCTACTTACATATTCCCCTTGATTTGGGAATTAAGTATAAGTCACAAAAAGTTGACATTAAAAATGAAAATTAAATAAATAAAAAACTGAGCTTATATTTTGTTTTAAATAAAATAAAATTTCCCCCATGATTAATTTTCTTTTATCTTATTTTTCAAAAAAAAAAAAAAAAATACAGGGAGCATAACCATTTTAATTTGTTTAATCAGTTCATTTTTTTTTAAAATTCATTTTCATTTTTAGTTTTATTAACATTTACAAAATTAAAAATTTTGACTGGTAGTGTACATAGGAATCTTGATTTAAAGGTATCGCTTGGGCTGTTAAATCAGCGCACATATGTTGCATATTCATATGTGTATGTGTGAGGCATGATGGAGCAAATTATGGGCGAACTATGCCATCCTAAATGGATGTGCAGTCACTTGGGTTTCAAAGCCTTTTGTAGTCTAATAGAGGGTTTGGCAGCTATCTATGACCTATAATATGCTTAGCTTGTTCACTAATGGGTACATTTAGTTCACTGCATGTCCCATCTGTAAATTTGACTTTCATATGGGTGTTTTATCTACATCAGGCCAGCAAGTGATTGAGGAGCAGCGGAGGCGTTTGGCCGAGCTGAAGCAGAAAGCTGCAGTAGAGGCTCAGTGCCAGTGGGAGGCGCTCCATGGCTCTCAAACGCAGCTCAACAATCCCTTTTCCTCAACCTCGGGGCCAGTCGTGCACCACTCCATCCTGCACCACACAGCGCCCTCTTCTGGGGAACAGCCTTACGATACCCTCAGCCTGGAGAGCTCGGACAGCATGGACACAAGCATCTCCACTGGAAACAACTCCGCCTGCTCTCCAGACAACATGTCCAGGTTCGATATTTCCATGTGCTTTCCGTAATCACTTTCTCTGAGCACTTTGCTTCTGCTAACACTTTGGCTCTGTGACAGGAATTAGTGGCGGCTCTGTGGTTTCTCTCCACATGCCTGTCTCAAACTAAATTATCAACCATCTGCTTAATGGCTTTCACTGAGTACCATGCAGTTTGCCTAATAGTGCCCGCAAAGTGGACTTGATAGGGTGATCGGCCATTTAAAGGAAGACTCTTAGGGAGTGTATATGAATTTAAATCATTATTGTTTTACACACTGCATTTATCAGTAATCATGAGGGTTTTGAGTATAAGTTATATACATTTAAATATAAATAATTTAATATTTTTGTATAAATAATATATATTATATACATAAAAAAGTCTTATATGCCCCCAAATGCTTCATTTGTTTGAAAAAACACAATAAATTCTGTAATAATGTGAAATATTATTATAATTTAAAATAATTGCTTTCTATTTTAATATACTATCAAATGTAATTTATTCCTGTCATGGCAAAGCTCAGAATTCAGAATTTAAAATATAAATCTTGTGTAGCATTTTATGTGTCCTAAATGAAAGTATTATTTCTTAAAACAAACCCTTACTCACCCCAAACTTTTGAATTTAATATCATACATTATATGAAATTATAATATACACTACTGTTTAAAAGATTTTAAAATGTTTCAAAGGAAGTCTCTTATGCATTTATTTGTTCAAAAATAAATTAAAAACTGTAATTATGTGAAATATTACCATGTATCATTTATTTTAATATATTTTAAAATGTTATTTATTCCTGTAATGACAAATGTGAATTTTCAAAGCTGATCATTTTGAATTGAAAAAAGAAATATTGTCTCACTCTTACTTTTGATGCGCCCTTCCTAAATAAAAGTATTAATTTCTTAAAACAAAATCTTACTGACCTCAAACTTTTATAATTAATATTTGTAGTGAGTTTATATTTAAATAAATACATAAATAAATTTATTATAATTTTGATTAATATAAATATTTTTATTATGGCAAGTGTAAAATATATTTTTTCTTTTTTTTGTATTTAAATAATATGTAAATATATATTTATTAACAATTGTTTGTAATATAAAAATTTAAGAGTGTGTAGTACATTATTATGATTTATATTTAAATATTATGTAATTATATACATTTATTATAAATTTTAATAACATATATATTTTGTAATATAAATATTTATTATACATCAGTTTAATATTAAAGTGAAGAGTATATTATTATTTTTTATATTTAAGTAGTATGTTAATATATACATTTATTATCAATTTTTATAATATATCGATTTGTATTATATTACATAAATTTAATATTAAAGTTTACGGTATGTTATATTACGTCCATATTTAAAATAAAATTGTAGAGAGTATTATTAATAGTAATAATGTGAAATACCATTTTAAAATGACTATTTTTAATTTTATTATATTTCAAAATGTTATTTATTTCTGTAATTACGAAGCTGAATTTTCAAAGCTGAAAAAAAGAAATATTGTCTTACTCTTACTTTTGATTTTTCTGATGCGTCCTTCCACAACAAAAGTAATAATTTCTTTAAACAAAATCCTGACCTCAAACTTTATAATTCATATTTTAGTGAATATTATTATTGTATATAAGTATTATTTTTAATTTTTAAATAGTATGTAAATAAATTAGGGCTGTCAAAATTAACGCGTTAATCGCGCGTTAACGCAAATTCATTTTAACGGCACTAATTTTATTAACGCGCGATTAACGCAGCGCGCATTTCTGTTTGACCCACTACCTAGCCCATAGTTAAAGAAATGGATGCAGTGCTGCCAACCTAGCGAAAAGTGTCTAGCAACAATACATAAACACATAATTGGACAAACCCAATATAGTTTCTGAGGCTCTTCGGTTTTGCTGAACGTGCGTGAGGTCTCCCAATGAATGCGCGCGCACCTCCCTCTCTTCATATCTGCGTCTGCTCTGTTCAGCGAGCGGCAGTGGAGCAGCGCTTTCGGTTAAAACAGATGTTATGTTCATTCCAGTGCTTGAAGTGGGCCGGTACGCAGGTACTTCTGTATTTTATCCTTTTGCGTACACCGGCACTTCTGCCATATTTAATGAATGCAAGCGGAGTCGGGCTACGTTAGGATTGTTGCTGTGGGGTTGATGCGTAAAGCCACATACGAGTATGCACGCGAAAACGGCGTATTAAATGCACGTCAAACACATGCATAATTGCATTTCATATGTACGCCAAAGTTAATTTCAGCTTGTTAATAGCACGCCAAATAGAAACAGAAAGTCGTGCTAGTGCGCATTTGCATGAGACCAGGCTCTCCAATCAGTACATTATAACCAAAACAATACATTAAAACATAAAAGAAGCAGGTTTTTGGGATCACATAACTTTAAATGGCTAAACACCTAAAAAGTCAAAGGATCCTGAAGGCATTCAAACAGGAAGTTAAAAACAACGATAATAATGCAGGGAATAGTTACTTATGTCCAGATGCCGGTAAATGATTCTTTTCAGTGATTGAATCATGATCATAATTCAGGATTTTTTTTCAGTTATTATTTCATATTACTTTGGTTGTCTGATAACAGAAATATTACATCAAAACAATGGAAACAGTTTTGTTGAGAACTTGGCTGCATCAAATGACAGTATGTGGGCACCTAGAGGCAAACAAATGTAATAATAAACGTAGATTTTGCATGTTCAGAAGAAGTGAGCTGCCCTGTCCTGCAAATAATGTAAACAGGCTTGTGTAAGTAAATTGCTCAGTGCAAAGAAAGAGAAGTAATGGGAACCTGGTGTTTCTATGTTCTTTTTTTCATGTGTCTAATAGACATGAACAAGTTATTTGAAAAACATCTATGACATTTGAAACAAGTTAGTCTAGTCAAGTATGGTTTCACTGATAATAAGCACATATTTGCTTAAAGCATCCATGCCAATGTTGATTAGAGTATTAAAAACTTTAAAAAGTGTTAATTTAAGGTACATTTAGAACAGATAAAAATGTGCGATTAACTCAAGACAACCATGCGATTAATCGCGATTAAAAATTTTAATCGATTGACAGCCCTAAAATAAATACATTTATTATACATTTGTATTATATATATTTATATTATGTCAATTTAATATTAAAGTGTAGAGCATATTATTCTTTTTACCTACATATTTATATTTAAATATGTAGGTAAATATATATTTATTAACACTTTTTGTAACCTAAATATGTATAGTATGTCCATTTAAAAGTGTAGCATATATAATTAATTTTTCAATTTAAATATGATATATTTATATATTTTTTATTATAATATATAGATTTTGTAATATAAATATTTATGTTTTATATTTAAAAAGTATGCAAATATATACATTTATTGCCAATTTGTGTAATATAAAAATATAGTACGTCGATTTAAAATAAAAGCGTACAGTATGTTATTATTTTTTACATTTAAATATTATGTAAATATATACATGTATTATCCATTTTTATAATATATAGATTTATATTATATTACATAGAGTGGATTATTATTTTTTATATTTAAATATTATGTAAATATACAGTAGTCTACATTTGAAGTAGATCAAAAAAGTGTCTTGAGACAAGAACAGGTATTGTTTTGGTTGTAGAACAACTTTGATGAAAGGTTTTGATCCACTTCAAATGTTGACTAATATATACATTTAATATCAATTTTTACAATATATGGAGTTATAGGTAGCACTTTATATTAAGGTGTCATTTGTAACTAACTAACATGAACAAACAATGAACAATAAACTTAGTAAATGCTGTAGAAGTACCGTCTTAGTTCATGTTAACCAATGAACCTTATTGTAAAGTGTTATCGCTTTATATTACATGACATCCATGTGAAAATGTGTAAAATAATGCTTATTTTGGATGAGTTCACATGGATGTAAGATCTCAGCGAGTAGGGGATCAGCATGCAGCGGCTGTGCTTCAACCCGCCCCCCTTTCCTGAGAAAAGGAAAGAACAAATGAACGCCTTTGATGCTTGAGGCTACAGATTAGGTTGTTTCTGGGTTAAACGGACTGCGTGAAGACACGTCTTTAAGCTTGTAGGTTGTTGCTGGGTTAAACGTGTTGCGTTGAAACGGTCGTCTACTCAGCTTCCACTTAACAGGGACAGTCAGAGCACACATACTAAACTAATTGGGCTTGCAAAAATGTCAACAATCGAAAAGGCGTCCTCCATAAACACATGCCTGAGGTTTTACTGTTTGCTTATCCACCCTTCCTGTCAGAAATATACTCCCACTTTTTTTTTTTGTCTCTGCTCTTCACCATCCCCCTCTCTGCATAAAGTAATCCATAGTACTTTGTTGGTAATCCGTATGTACATATGGCAGTTCAGTGTCCCGTTATACCTTCATCAGAATTTGACATTTATAAATAACAGATGAGCCAAAGGAGAAAGGAAATATGGGTTGTGGAAATTAATGAGGTGCAGACTTTGGCACGTGACGCCAGGGCCGAGCGCAATTCAGAATTCAGTTCATGAGTATGGATCTGAATTGAATTGGTCACGCTGGAGAGCATGTCGGAGTGGAATTTGATGTGGAATGACAGGAAGAAAAATGCACTTAATTGTAATTCAAAGAAACTCAGTAGAGTCACATCACACAGATTTTCTTCTACACACAAAAACATGCATAATTTATACGGTAAGCCTGCTTTGTGTTGTTTGTCTCCATTTTAAAGACTTTAGGGGGAAATTAAAGCAGTCTGGGAAATGTTGGGGTCGATGTGCATCAGAGTTCGTAAAATGAAAGCTCATTTATTAAACATTATGAAACATTATAGAAAATTGATCTACATTTTAATTTATTGATTATTACTGTTTATTTTAATCACTGATCATTCAGTCATCAGCTTTCTGAAATTACCTCATGTAATGTATGATTAATAATTAATACAGAACAGGTCATACTGAGATGAAAAATGAAGTGCACTCTACAGTTCAAAAGTTTGGGTTCAAAAGATTTTTAAATGATTTTGAAATAAGTGTCTTATGCTCATGAAGGCCAGATTTTAGTTTTAATCCAAAATACAGTGTATATAAATATTAAAATAAAATAAAATAAAAAGTAAAATATTTCCTGTGATTTAAGAATCATGTTGAAGTCACATATTAGATATTAAAAATGTAATAAAATTATGATTTGAAAAAAAATTAATAATAATTGATCTTATATTTGAGCTTTAAAAAATACAACTAAATAAAAATAATGTATTATTAAATAATAAAATAAAAAATAATTAATAAAATAAAATAATAAATAATTAAAATAAAATAAAATATTCACCATGATTTGGGAATTATGGTAGAGTCAAAAGGTTTACATGTTTAAAATGAAGATTAAAAATAAAATAAAATAAAAATTAAGCTAATCTTATATTTGAGCTTTAATTGAAATGAATATATCATTCTTATTTTTTTTAATAATAAAATAAAATACAGTAAAATAAAATATGCCCCATTATTTGGAAATTATGTAGTAACATTTGTTAAATGTTAACAAATTAAAAGTATTTGAAATATTATTTTAATTTAAAATAAGTGTTTTTAATTGTAATCTATCTATCTATCTATCTATCTATCTATCTATCTATCTATCTATCTATCTATCTATCGTCATAAAAATTTTAAATATTAAAGATGACAATTAAATATAAAAAATGAATTAAACTGGTCTTATACTTGAGTTTTTAAAAAAATTAAGTTAAATTAAATTGAATTAAATCAAAAACAGATTAAACTGATCTTATACTTGAGCTTTAAGTAATACAAAATGATTTTGGAATTATTTAGAACTCATTTACATATAAAACATTAAAATATATATATAAAAAAACTAATTAAACAGATCTTATATTTAAATAAAATAAAATATTCCCCATGATTTGGGAATTAACTCAAATTAGGACTATTTTAAATATTATTTTAATTAAAAAAACTTTTTATTGTAACATAATTTTAAAATAGATTTTATTCATATGATGGCAAAGCTGAATTTTCAGCATCATTATTTGAGTTTCACTTGAGTGTCACATGAAATAAAATCTGTATATATACAGATGAAAATTATGTAGAATTATGTAGAAGTAACAAAAAGTTGACATTAATGAAAATTAAATAAAAAAATAAATTAAACTGATCTTATATTTGAGCTTTAATAAAATAAAATAATATATATATATATATATATATATATAAACAATTAAACCAATTTTAGAGCTTCAGTAAAAACAATTAAACTGATCTTACAGCTTTAATAAAATAAAATATTCCCCATAATTTGTTAATTAAGTAGCTTCAGAAGTCATTATAATATGCTGATTTGCAAAAACATTTTTATTATCATTGTTAAAATCAGTACTTTCTTTATTTAAGCATTATTTGATGAAAAGATAACAGTATTTATTTGAAACAGAAATATTTTGTAACATTATAAATGTCTAAAGTATAAATATTACTTAATGAATCCTTGCTGAATAAAAACATTAATTACTTTAAAAAATAATTAAACATATAATCAAAACACTAATCCCAACAGTAGCATATTATTAAAAACTAAACCATAAAATGAATTTCTTTAAATGTCATTCCACTTTAAATTCAAATATTCCTATATTCAAATCTGGATTCAGGAATTGAATTTCAAAGACATTCTCGTCTCAGCTGTGAATGGCCCACAACCCAGTTTGACTCTGACATGTTGTCTTCAGTTACAAGCGTTATCATGGGAAATGTGTGAAGATGTTGTAAACAAAAGCCTGTAAAGTACAGTGCAGCGGTGGAGCAGTGGAGACGGACCGGGGCACGACGGCTTTGTAAACAGACGGCCTTCAGCTGTTTCTCTCTCAGGAGAGAATTTGTTTACTTGAAATCTTCTCATACAGTTTGTTTACTCTCGTCTTCATAAAGCTTCAAGCTAGTCTGAGCCTCTCCTCTGGAGTAATCCATTACACATTTTCTTCTTCTATGTTTATAGTCCACATGTGCTTCATTTCATGTTTCACGGCAGATTTTCATGCTTGTACTGTATGTGCAATCCAGTTGTATTTTCATATATGACGAAATGTTTCGTAATCCACCGGTCTCGCCGCTACTGGTCTCCATTCCATCATTCACCAAATAGATCACCGAGGGGTAAAATCACTGAACGGTTGCGCAACCTGCACTTGAGTATTTAAATGTTTGCTGTCTGTCTCGGTTCAATCACGAATAGTGTATTCCCCCCTCAATATACAGTAGTTAATGACTTTGACTTAAGTTTTGTGTCTTTCGCAGTGCCAGTGGTATGGATGCGCTGAAGATCGAGGAGATGGAGAAGATGCTGAAAGAGGCGCAGCTAGAGAAAGCTCGACTTATTGAGTCCAGAGTAAGTCGTAGTATCGGTACACAATCGATAGTGTAATCACATTCAGCTTTTTTGGTTCCCAGCTTTGTTTAATAACACTCTTTTGGCTGCAGGAACGAGAGACTCAAGCCCGTAAACTCATGCTAGAGGATGAGAGAAGAAGGAGAGAGGAGGCCGAGAAGAGACTGCAGGAGGAGACGGTACACAGACAGCAGCTGATTGAGAAGGAGGTGAAGATGAGGGCCAAAAACTTCTCTCAGGTGAGGAGTCGCCGAACTGTGGTGAAAGTACATAGCCATAATACTGGGACTGTCAATTTAATGGATTCATTTGGTACAAGTATGTTTTTATATCTTTGTATTCGTGTAGGTTTCATATGGTTTTTATGCCATGTAAAAAAAGTTTCAGTTTAATTAAATTTCATACAGTATTTTAATAAGTCCATTAGGAATCTAATTTAAACCTTGAAATACATTTGTACAAATATTTATATATATACCTTAGTTTCAGTTTAATTCAATTTAATTACAGTCTAATTAAAAAATAATAATAATAATTTATTTACGTAGTCATAGTTTTTAATTTAATTAGAATTTTAACTGTAATCATTTTCATTGGGAATTTAATTTAAACTAGAAATATATTTGTATATATCCTTGTATTAATGTAGGTTTCATACGGTTATGATTTTTTTTTTTTTTTGCCATTTTAAAGAAAGGTTTCTGTTTAATTAAATTTAATTACAGATTAATTAAAAATAATTACAGTTATTAGTTTTAGTTGAATTAATATTTAAATTTTAATAATTTTCATTAGATAATTTAATTTAAACCTTCAAATATATTTTTTTCTATATCCTTGTATTCATGTAGGTTTCATATGGTTATGAAAAAAGTTTATGCCATTTTAAAGAAAAGTTTCAGTTTAATTACATTTTATTAAAAAAAATGAATAAATGTAATTACATAATCATTAGTTATAATTTAATTAGTATTTTAATTGTAATAATTTTCATTAGGGAATTATAAAGTTTTTTGTCCTTGTATTTTTATGCCATTTTAAAGAAAAGTTTCAGTTTAATTAAATTTAACTACAGTTTAATAAAAAATAATTACAGTTATTAGTTTTAGTTGAATTTATATTTACATTTTAATAATTTTCATTAGATAATTTAATTTAAACCTTCAAAAATATTTTTTTTATATATCCTTGTATTCATGTAGGTTTCATATGGTTATGAAAAAAGTTTATGCAGTTTTGAAGAAAAGTTAATTTAATTACATAATCATTTGTTTTAATTTAATTAGTGTTTTAATTTTAATAACTTTCATTAGGAATTTAATTTAAACGTTGAAATATATTTGTACAAATATATCCTTGTATTCATGTAGGTTTCATATGGTTATGAAAAATGGTTATGCCATTTTAAAGAAAAGTTTCAGTTTAATTACATTTTATTAAAAAATGAATAAATGTAATTACATAATCATTAGTTATAATTTAATTAGTATTTTAATTTTAATAATTTTCATTATGGAATTTAATTTACATCTTGAAATATATTAGTACAAATATTTTTGTCCTTGTATTTTTATGCCATTTTAAAGAAAAGTTTCAGTTTAATTAAATTTAATTACAGTTTAATAAAAAAAAAAATACATTTGTACACACACACACACACACACATACATATATATATATATTTATATATATATTTAATTTTAAAGAACAGTTTCAGTTTAATTATTTTTTTAATTACATATTGATTAGTTTTAATTGAATGAGTATTTAATTGTAATAGTTTTCATTAGAGTATTTAATTTAAACTTTGAAATATATTTGTACAAATATTTTTAAATATCCTTGAATTCATGTAGGTTTCATATGGTTATGAAAATTTATTGTGCAATTTTAAAGAAAAGTTTCAGTTTAATTAAATTTAATTGCAGGTTAATTTATATTTAAAAAAAATACATTTAATTACATAATCATTGGTTGTAATCATTTAATTAATATATTAATTTTAATAATTTTCATTAGAAATTTAATTTAAACTTTGAAATAAATTTGTACATATATTTTTATATATCCTTGTATTCATGTAGGTTTCATATGGTTATGAAAAAATTCTCATGCCATTTTAAAGAAAAAAAATCTGTTTAATTAAATGTAATTACAGTTTAATTTGTACATTAATCAGTATTTTATTTTAATAATTTTAATTGGAATTTTAATTTAAACCTTAAAATGTATAATAAATATAAAACAAAATCATTTATACCTATTCATGTAAGTTTCATATGATTATGATTTTTTTGCCATTTTACAGAAAATCACAGTTTTAATTACAGTTTATTTAAAAAAATATAATATACATTTAATTGCATAGTTTTTTAATTTAATAATTTGTTAAAAGTATAATATATATTACATTGAAATGATAACATTTTGTAGATTCTAAAAGGTATATATAAAATCATGACCACATTTTGTAGCATGTCATTCAAAATTTCACAGAAAGTGACATTTTACAACCTGAAGTGTCATAAAAATGTCAAATTATCATGTCAAATAGTCATGAGGATGTCTTTTGTTTTTCATGTTTCTGAATGTCAGTTATACCACTTGATTGATTTGGCTGACATTAATAAGAAGTAAAGTTTTGATTGTTTAGAATTTTTTATTTTTGTTTCATTAGAAATAATAGCAAATGTACTTAAGTACTTAAGGTTTTTTTTTTTAGAAATAATTTCATGAATGTAATGTTCTTTTTTTTACTATGTTATCAAGACACATGTATCTCCCTGACATTTTTAACCTTTTGCCACCATAATAAATAACCAAATAAATGAATGAATGAAATATATATATGTATTAAATTAATTTATTGAAAATTCCTTAAAAATGTTACTTCATACATACGTTTTGAACATCTTCCATTAGGAACGTGCTTTTCATTTCTGAAAATTTAATTATGAATTAAAAGATATGAGTTCAAATCATTATATGAATGAAGTCGATTTTAAATATGAGGAATTTTAAATAAATGATTTGATAGGACAAAAAAAAAGGTCATGTAATTAATCCTTAATTAACCAAAACATAACCCACATGTTGTTGATTTCCAGGCCCGCCCGATGACCCGATACCTGCCCATTCGCAAAGAGGAGTTTGACCTCCGCTGCCACATTGAGTCCTCAGGTCACAGCGTGGACACGTGCTACCACGTGATCCTCACCGAAAAGATGTGCAAGGGCTATCTTGTCAAGATGGGAGGGAAGATCAAATCCTGGAGGAAGCGCTGGTTCGTCTTTGATCGCCTTAAAAGGACGTTTTCCTACTACTCCGGTACGTGTACCGCAGCGTCGCCTTCCAACATCCTCCTTACTGTGCACTATGCTAATGCCGCGCCGCGAACGTGTCGTTACGCTCTCGTCCCCCCGAGGTTGGGGAAAGAAACGAGGGCAGAACAAAGAGTGGATTGTGGGTGAATCCAGCAGTGGGGGGATACGGATAATTAGTAATTCTTAAGCTCACAGTGGCTGCCATGATTTCCGATAGCCTCGGGTTAGCTAGGGGCATACAAATAACCAGAAGCTCGTCCGCATGCTATCTGATGGTGATGAAATCTGCCGCAATGCTGAGGAAATCGTGCTCATCACCCAGCCGTGGCGCTCGGCAAAGCGTGAGCTCTCGCTCTTTATTTCTACGCCGACTCAAAATGAAGGGGTTGCACCGCAGTAACAAGGTCACATCGGTGCTTACCAGATCATTATTCTCCAGGGGAGTGGGGGCTTATTTGTTTTTGAAACCAGGGCTGTGCAAAACATTGTGTTAATCAGTGGCTTCGTCTTGTTTTCCAGTAAAAATACTTGGAAATGCTTGTTTTCGCACAATATGTTCGCTTTCGCTTCTCCGGTTAATTCGTCTAAGATGTGTTCATACAATAAAGTACTCATTAAGAGAACTTTTTTTTTTTTTCGCACCGTGACATCTCTGTTTCTCTCATCCGCAGATAAGCACGAGAGCAAATTGAAGGGCGTCATCTACTTCCAGGCTATCGAGGAGGTTTACTACGATCACCTGCGCAGTGCCACGAAGGTACGGTCGAATAAGAGCTCTTCGTATAAGCACAGCTCACACATGTCCCGCTGTTTTCTGCTCTGCACTCCTGTTGCACCATTTCATTTGATCTTTTTCTGTTAGCTTCTTTCTTCTCTTTTGTCTCTTATGCTGTAACTCTGCTGTCAATGTTCCCCACCCTTCTTTTTCTTCATTCTTTTGCTTTGCCGACTGTTTTCACAGAAAGGATTTTTCAATCTGAATTTGACAAACGTACGTATCGCTCTCCACCACTATCAGCCTGTCCTGCATGTGCATTTTTTCACACACTTACTTCCCTTGTGACTAATCAAAAGATTAGTTCACTTCCAAAACAAAAATTTAGAGATAATGTACTCACTCTCTTGTCATCCAAGATGTTCATGTCTTTCTTTCTTCAGTCTTAAAGAAATTGTGTTTTTTTGAGAAAAATATTTCAGGATGTCTCTCTATATAATGGATATGTATGGTGCCCCCAAGTTTGAACTTTCAAAATGCAGGTTAAATGCCGCTTCAAAGGGCTCTAAATGATCCCAGCCGAGGAAGTAGGGCTGCTCGATTATGGCAAAAGTCATAATCACGATTATTTAACACAATTATGACTGGGTCCAAAACTTTGTATTAGTGATTAATTTAAAGATAGCAAAACAACAGAAAAAAAAAGATACAAATAAAAAAAAATACTGAATACTTTTATGCAAGTATGAAGTGGTCTAACAGCCTACTACAGAAACTGAATGTAATTATTTGAATGTAAAATAAAACAGCGTCTTCACTGTAATTGTGCGTTCACACCAGATGCGAGTGATTTACATGTTAAGTTAATGCAAAGACGTGATAGACCTCCCTGCGGCTTGATTCGTGCGAATGCCGCAGCGCGAATTGAGCGTTTCGGGCATTTGACGCACGTAACGTGTGATTGGCGCGAATCGCACAAGTTGAAAAATCTACACTTTGGCGAAAATTTGTGCCGCGTTAACCAATCAGGAGCTTGCTCTAGTAGTGAGAGGCAGAAATCCAAAACAACAATGGAGGACAAAATTATCGTCGCTGTATGTGGATACTCGGAGCTGTACGATACATCTTAGTACTTTTATAGAAACAGGAATAAAAAGGATCTCGCTTGGAAGAAAGTGAGTGAGGAGGTCGGACAATCTGGTAAGTTGTAAAAAACGCTCTTTACTCAATTTGAGCTATGTATATATACATATTGAGACTACAATAGTAGTTAAAGCCAGCAAATTGAGCTCATTTGCCGTATTTTACAACTACTTTCCCGCTGACAAGTGGCAGAAGCTCTTCCAATGACGCAAATTCGCATCTGTTGTGCAGTGAATTTCACACGCGAATGAAGTGAGTAAACTCAAAATGTTCAAGCGTCCAACTACGCGTGAATAGCCGCGTCTGGTGTGAATGCACCATAAGAATTAAACATGCTTTGTTTCTTATTAAATTAAATTCCTTCATTCAAGAGCAGTGAGTGATTTTTCTCTTTGTATTTTTACGTTCCAGCACAGAGGCGGTATTTGTTGCCGCTTTAAGAGCCACACGGATCCATTATACTGTTACACACGTATTTTCATTCTCAACTTATGATCATTTAAGACATAACTGACAAGGGTTTACATGAATAATCACCAAGCGCCTCATTTTGAAATATTTTTGCGTGTATTTGACCGTTTAGGCACGCACCTTGAGCTAAATGTCCGTGTTCTGCTCCGCCTCTCTCCGAGCGCATACACAGAACAGCGCACGTTCTCTTTCTCGCTTTTAAAAACACAACATCAAAGAAACATTAATTTAACCAAGCACGTCCCGTTTTATAAAAGTCACATTACATGATTCTGCTGATTTGCATGTAAAATTAGACTTATATTATATACTTAAATAGACTAAAATTAGACTTCAAAATCATCCTACAATGCTGTTTTACCTTTTTTTGTAAAGGGCGTTTGATCTTCTCTTTATGTTCACTTTGTAAACACTGGGTCGGTACTTCTGCAGCGATGTAGGGCGATTTTGAAGTTGGGGAAGAAAACGAGATGGGAGTTTTACGACATACCCTAACTGTATTGACCCGCATGCACATCGCAGAGTCGAGACAAGACGAGCATTAGAGGTTAAAAAGTATATAAACTGACAGTTTGTTTCGAAAATAACCGAACGTTTAGCTAGATAAGACCAATCTTCCTCGGCTGGGATCGTTTAGAAGTTTAAACTTGGGGGCACCATACATATCCATTCTATAGGGATAAATCCTCAAATGTTTTCCTCAAAAAACAATTTCTTTACGACTGAAAAAGTAAGACACGAAGATCTTGGATGACAAGGGGGTGAGTACATTATCTATACATTAGTGTTCTGGAAGTGAACTAATCCTTTAACATACCTCGTCTTGTATTGTTTTGAATAACTTGACTATTTGCACCTTCGCTTAGTGGATATTTGTTTTTTGCCGTTACTGAAGATGAGAGTATAATGTAATTTACGACCTGTGTGCGTTTCCCTTTACTACTCCCACCTGTGTTGAGATGCTAAGTGTGTGTATAACGTAATAGCCCCAGAGAAGCAGTTTGTGTGGTGTATTATGTGCCATCAGCTTCACGTTGTACAATATAATAGGTTAACAGGAAGCCGTAACATAATTTACTCCTTGACAGCGTCAGAATGATTTAAAGAGATTTGTCCATTGCACGAGTGGAGTGCTCTATAATAATGATTGTTTCTGGTGAGAACTAATTATCACATTTAACAAGCACCTCCTGCTCTGCATATGCTGCTGTATTAAAATTAGAGGTGCTAATAATGAATAATTTATTATTATGACTTTTAATTAATCCACTTTAGCTCGAGAGGGATCAGTAATCATCTAAGCAGTGCGCAACTGAGTGCATTCTTGTGCTGCATGTGACGTAGGAGCTTAAAAAACAGGTTCAAAGTAATTGTGTGCATAATTACAATGATAGTGTGTTGAAGTATAATAAGATAAGCTGTTGAATAAATTAAATACTTATCCAGTTAAAAAAAAAAAAAGGTTGACATCAAAGTCAGTGCGTCCAGTCAAACATTTGCAGCATTTTCATGCAAATTTATGTCACTTGATGGAAACAGGCAAATTTGTATAAGCCAGCTTGAAAGCATCGAGACTTCATCCTTCAAAAACATGAACGAAACTAAACAAGGTAAAAGTAAATACGCTCCGGACTACATTAAATGCAGGTTCACGTCCGGCAAGGATAAACATGCTGACCACAATGTTTCCGTGAGGTGAATTATTGAAAACCGTCAGCGGGAAGCCATTAAATTAAATAGCTTTTGGAAATATCTTCAACGTTACAAAAAACATCAGTTTGACTACATTAGATATGAACTTAAGTTCAAAATCATATCTTGAATATTATATGAAACATACACTGCTTTTTTTTTTGGAACCTGTGATTTTTTTCCCTCAGGATTCTGATGAATAACAAGTTAAAATGTACAGCATTTATTCAAAAATTTAATATTTTCTAACAATGTAAATCTATGCTATAGCAATTTTTTATTAATTTAACACATCCTTGGTAAATAAAAGAATTAATTTCTTTCAAAAAAGAAAGAATAAAAAATGACTGACCCCAAACTTTTAAACAGGATTGTGTGTTTTAGAAAGCCTTTTTTATTTTAAATAAATGCTGTTTTTAAACCTTTTATTGATCAAAGAATCCTGAAAGAAATATTACAGGTTACAAAAAAAAAAAAAAAAATAAGCATTAAGTTTATAACTTTGATAATAAATCAGCATATTAGAATGATTTCCGAAGGATAATGTGGATCAAAATGTAGCTTTGTATCACAGGAATAAATAAAAGTTTAAAATATATTCACATCAAAAACTTTTATTTTTTTTTTAGTTATTTTAAATTGAAATAATATTTCACAATATTTTTTTTTTGTATTTTTGATCAAATAAATGCAGCCTTGATGAGCATCTTTAAAAACCATTAAAAATCTTACTGATCCCAAACTTTTGAGCGGCAGTGTTATATTGTATGTGTATATATTTAATAAAATAAAATTTGTGAATTATCCATAAACATTATTATTATTAATACTTATAAAATTATTATATTAATACAAATTTAATAATGAATATTATATGAACAAATTAATTATGTAAAATCATATACTAAACATAAATGTATTAAAATAATTTAATGAAATGAAAAGAAATAACTAAATTGCATATTTTTTTTATTTCTTAATTTATTGTTACATTTATTATTATATTTATTATGATCATTATTTATAATAATTTAATAATTATTATATTTAGCATAATCACTTTAATTTTAGTTTGACTGTAGTTATTAAATATGTGCATTATTAAGCATAAATATAATAAAACTAATATATTATACAATTATAAATGAGACTATATTTTTATTTTATTATAATGTCTTACAAATTGTATGATTCACACAATAAATTGTACAGGCTCAATAATTATAGCCACATTATTATCCATGCATATTTTTTAATAGCACTTTATTAATAAAAACAAATTCTGAAACAATATTGAATTAAAACATACCAGTTGGATTCATTCTAAATTCAAATGCATTAAAGTACATACAAAATAGCAGTACACTTCTTGTTTATTTATTTGGTAAGGCTTTACAACAAGGTGTCATTTGTTAACATAAGTTAATGTATTAACTAACATGAACAAAAAAAAGAAAAAATACATTTATTACACATGTTTATATTATATACACAATATGTATATAGTATATACATTATGTTTATTAATATTTGTTAATGTTAGTAAATACAAATGCATTTGTTAAAAATGCTGAAATTAGAATTACCTGAGATTAATAAATGCTGTAGAATTATTGTTCATTCCTAGTTCATGTTAATTAATGAACCTGAAGTGTTACCGTTTATTTTTTAAATGATATCTGTGTAGTTGTTTTAATTTTGCAAATAGTGCATGTGGTATTTGTCATCTACCACATGTGTGATTAATTAATTAAATTTTTAATGAAAATCAACTTGTAAAAATTCCTAAATATTAACATCCCTAATAGATGAATAGAAGCTAATGCATTAATAACTGAGCAGTAGATAGACTCCATACGTGGCTCCCTCACTGATCCGATTATCTTTTTGATCGCAGAGCCCCAACCCCTCCCTGACCTTCTGCGTGAAGACGCACGACAGACTGTATTACATGGTGGCCCCGTCCGCAGAGGCCATGAGGATATGGATGGACGTGATAGTGACAGGAGCCGAGGGCTACACGCAGTTCATGAACTGAGACAAAACCCACCGCTGCTCGCTGACCCGCGCATCAAAATGGAAACCGTTCGGCAGGGAGACACTTCAAATGACCCAGACCTGTTATTCCCAACGAGAGGAACTTTTTTTTCTTCTTTTTCTTCTTCTCGTGTTTCCTGAAGATGTTATATATTCACTCAGATGCACAGACAGATATCCACCAGAGGCTTTCCATGTCTGCCTGGATTGAAAAAGGGAGAAGATGAAAAGACCCGGTGAACCAAACCTGCAGGTGGTGGCTCACTCACCATCGACGAAAATGCCTTTTTGCCGTCAGAGATATTTTTCAGTTGCAGTTTATCTTGTTTGGAAGCGCAGAAACTCGACTTTCATTTGTAAAGTTTGTCCCACCATTTGTCTTTTCAAACAAATGCCAAATGCCATCAAGCCATTCTGGAATAGTATTACGCTAAACTTTTAATGGGATTGACCGAGAGAATATAAATTAACTCTAGTACCAGTGATGTTTTAAATTAAATGGAGTATTACATTCACATTTAAAGATCCGGTCTCACGAAACAAAGATCACCAAAACTCACCAACCAGCTCCGGAGTCTATATTTATTGTAGAGGGACGTCAGCGACTCCTGTCCAACTGTATCCCACTGTGTCTCTGTGTTCCCAGCTCATTCTTTTAGATGCATGAACACACACACTCACATCATGTACAACAGTAGAGTCTATTTGCCAAGTCCTGACAACTTGATCTTGTGATTTGACTCCCAAGGGAGGCAGCCATCACCTATCACTGCCAGCCTATGAGAGTTTGGAATAATTGCCACAAACAGGAGAAAAAGAAACAACATCATAATCATGCAAGTCATGCAGTGCCTTGATATTGACCCATATTTGTCACTCTTAGTATCTGAACTGTTACACTAGTGAAAAATAGCTGGAATCACAGTTTTAAGGTGCGGTCACATTAGCGAAATTACAAGGGTAAAAAAGTCCATTGACAATTGTGTGGAGTTGTACGAAGCACAGCTCACAGAAGTTGCATTCAAAACAATTTTTCTGGCGTTCTGTTGGTCTACGTGGTGAATTAGCTTGACAGATTTGAATCTGTTTCGAAATCTCCACTGGGAAAACATTTACCAGCATGCAAAATTCCAGATTGGATGGCCTATTGGAATTTGCTTGGATTTTGCCAGCGGAAATTCGGTGAAGAGTAAATTAGCGATTTTATGTTGGCCCAAAAAATGTCTGTTGTTTACTGTCAAGAAATACAGCTCACACACAAGTCACGTTCAAAACAAGCAAGCCTTGAATCTGTTTTGAAATGTGCATTAGGAAATGTTTCACCATCATGCGAAATTCCAGATTACACGAATGCCTACTCAAATTCGTTTGGATTTTGCCAGCGAAAATTCAGTGAAGAGTAAATTAGCGAATTTATGTTGGCCCAAAAAATTTCTATTGTTTACTGTCAAGAAATACAGCTCACACGTCATGTTCAAAACAATCAAGTCTTGAATCTGTTTCGAAATCTGCATTAGGAAATCTTTCGCTATCAGGCGGAATTCCAGATTCCACGAATGCCTATTAAATATCGCTTGGACTTCACCAGCAAAAAATCACTGAACAGTAAATTAGCAAATTTATGTTGGCCAAAACATGTCTGTTGTTTACTGTCAAGAAATACGGCTCACACACAAGTCACGTTCAAAACAAGCAAGTCTTGAATCTGTTTTGAAATGTGCGTTAGGAAAACTTTCGCCAATATGCAAAATTCCAGATTGCACAAATGCCTATTAAAATTCGCTTGGATTTCGCCAGCAAAAATTCACTGAACAGTAAATTAGCAAATTTATGTTGGCCAAAAAATGTCCATTGTGTACTGTCAAGAAATACAGCAAAAATCATGTTCAAAACAAGTACAGTAAGTCTTGAATCTGTTTCGAAATCTGCATTAAGGAATTTTTCGCCATCATGCGAAATTCCAGATTGCACGAATGCCTGTTCAAATTCGCTTGGATTTCGCCAGCGAATTCACTGAACAGTAAATTAGCAAATTTATGTTGGCCAAAAATTGTCTATTGTTTACTGTCAAGAAATACAGCTCACACACAAGTCACGTTCAAAATGATCAAGTCTTGAATCTGTTTCGAAATTCCAGATTGCATGGATGCCTGTTGAAATTTACCTGGATTTCACCTGCAAAATTATACTGAACAACAGTAAATTGGCGAAAAATTTGTGAAAATTCTGTAGGCAAACATTTTCTACTAAACAGTGTAGCGGTGCATTGAGTACAGCTCACACGGAAGTCACGTTCAGGTCACTGTTGGTCAACACAGTGAATTTGCTTGACAGATTTGAATTTGTTTTGCAATGCATTGGGAAATCTTTCACCATCATGCACAATTCCAGATGGATGCCTATTGAAATTCTCCTAACAAAAATTAATTGAACAACCTTAATCAGCGAAAATGTTGGTAAAATTGTGTAGCAAAAAAAGTCACTGTCAATAGGGTAGCGGTGCATGAGGTAAAGCTCAAACAAAAGTTGAATCTGTTTCAAAATCTGCATTGGGAAATCTTTCACCATTGTGCGAATTTCCAGTTTGCATGGATGCCTATTGAAATTCGCCTGAATTTGGCTTCGAAAAGTAACTGAACATCAGTAAATTTGTGAAAATTTTGTGAAAATAACTGAAAAATGTCAATTGTTTACTGTCATCAGTGTAACAGTGCATAAAGTACAGCTCACACAGAACATGTTTTCAACTTGACGGACTTGTATCTGTTTGGAAATCTGCATTGGGAAGCCTTTCGCCATCAGGCAAAATTCCCAGTTACACTGATGCCTATTGAAATTCGCCTGAATTTTGCTTGAGACAATTCTCCAAACAAAAGTAAAATAACAAAAAAAATAATTATTATGTTACATAGTCAAAAAAAATATTATAATAATTTCGACACTGTTGTGGTGCATGAAGTACAGCTCACACAAAAGTCACATTCAAAACAAGCAAGTTTTCCGGCTATCTGTTGGTCAACACAAAGAATTCGCTTGACAGATTTGGATTGGTTTAGAAATCTGCTTTTGGAAATCTTTCGCCATCATGCAAAATTCCAGATAGCATCAACGCCTATTGAAGTTTACCGGTTTTCTGTTGGTCAGTTGGGTGAATTCACTTGGCCGTCTTGAATCAGTTTGAAATCTGCATTGGGAAACCTTTCGCCATCGTGCAAAATTCCCAATTACACTAAACAGAGCAATGATAAATGTGACCGCACCTTTATTCCATGTGACACATAGTGGGTTGTACTGTTTTGAGAGATTGTGAACAGACACGTACTGTAATTTTAAAAAAGGTGACCTATTTAAATCAGTCCAATACTGCTTTAATACAATTTAAGGAGCTTTTCTAAGGGTTTAGGAGCTCTTCAAGTATTATTGGTATTTTACAGGCAGGCTATTAAGTAGCCTGACCGACCTTGTGTTAGTTTGGGGAAAAATAAAATGTTTATTTATGGTTAGCGATGTTACAGCTACGACACTGTTGAAAAAAGACCAACATCTGCTTTCTCCCGAAACCAAACTGTATGTTCAGATGAAATCTACAGAGAATTTAAATCAACATGAATAATTACTCTTCATTTTGCGTGTAAGATGTCTTGAGTACTATCACAGAACTAGGTGAAAACAGTGTTGTAAAATGTTGAACATGAATACACTCACGGTTTTCCTTATTTATGGTGTTTTTGTGTTTATTTGCCTAATTATGATCCATGCTAACACATAAAACACGCACTTGCGGAAATGACTGTAGCCCAGAGGTCACAACTAAACTCGGACTTCAGATGTAAAAGGGCAAGTACCCCTCACTGCTGTAATTAACACTGCAACGCAAGCAGAAGTCTTGCATCATAGCTACTGTGTTGTTTTCATGACACCAGACAAGACAGCAGCATGCTAAATTAAAAACCTACTGCTAAGATGTGCTTCGATAAGGTTAACCCAGGAAAGTTTGTAGACCAACTTTATGTTGGTTGGACAACACCCTAGTTAAAGTTTCCCTAGTTTCATAAATTTACCTTTCAATAAATCACTTAAAGCTATATTTTAGAAGTACAATATGCTTAGGGGAAATAAAAGTATGAAGTATGGGTCTTAGTTCAAAAGCAAAATGAGTTTTAATACCCTATTGTATATATTTGTTCTTATGTCCGAATTCATAGTATTTGAAATACAGTAGGCCAGAAGTATCTACTGAAGATGACCTACTGCTTCCACCCGAATTCTGCAGTAGGCATACCATGGACACTTTCCTATCCCATGAGGCTCCGGGAGGGAAGTCGTCATTCGAAAAATGGCGGAAAGTGTAGACGCGGCGGATGTACTACGTCCGAATTCCATTCATACTACCCATATTCACACTATATAGAACGTACTTTTTTAACGGTCAGGAGGTACGTTCAAATTTAAATGTAGATTCTTCTGAAGCAGTATGCGATTTCGGAAGCAGCATCTGGTGGTATTTGCCTGCTTGAGCTTACAAAATATCCATTCCGCCACGATTTCCAATTTCGACACCTGTGTGAACAGGCAACATGGCTCATATTAGGAGAATAACCAGGTAGGTTTGAATTTTTAGTAGAGGTCGACCGATGTATCGGTTTTGCCGATTAATCGACACCGATAGTTGATTGCCGGAACTATCGTTATCGGCAAAAATCCCTGCCAATAGTTTTTCCGGGTTGAGTTCTTTGCTGAAGTGGCTCACACTCTGCTCTGCTGTCATAGAGTATGAGAGGTTAAGTCAACACCAGTGTTTAATGTTAGGATTGTTACCATATATTTGCATTGGTTTATATCAAGCTGGTCATATTGTTAGCCAGTAAAGTTGCAGATTTAAAGACGTGATGTGAGAAAGCAAACTGTGTTCATTTAGCCGACAGAAATCCTGATGCGCCACAGCGCTCCATAGTTTTACATTACATCAAATCTGTCCCAAATCATTGTTAATGTTCATAAAGACTTGGCCCTGGGCTGGAAGATTGAGTATTGTGCATTTAAGCGAAACATTTGAATTTCTGTAGCTCTAATAAAGTCTGTATGCTTCATATAGAGCTACAATTTATGTTTTAGCCTTTTCTTCAGGCCACCGAAGCATGGTAGTATGCACTTTATTCCACAATGCCAGTTTTCCTTGTTCTTATTTGATTTTTATAACCGATCAACATAAATATGTATTAAAAATTAAGATAAAAATTATACAAAACGAAATTTAAGAAGTGATTTTCCACAAATAAAAACGTACGAAGTGGTCAAAAATGGTGTCTTACCCTCTCCAATTCTCCCGGAATATTGCCTTCCAATTCATACCACATCCTTTATGACATATACAAATTAGATAAACCTCTATCGTAATAAACTGATTGAACTGAAACAAAACACAAACAAATAATACTAATACAAATAACCTTTGCCCGGTTTCATTAAGGGTGGGTGAAAAATGGATTCTCCGACGCATCGCAATCCTCTCTTCAACGAGCTTGTGTTTTTCCCCGCGCATATGGCAGATGTGCGCGCTAGAGACTCGGCGGGCTTCATTGCACAGAATTTGCACTGTGTTTTACTTTAGATATGCCTTCATTTCTGCCGTTTGTAATGCAGTACTATTAGATGCACAAAACTCGCGCACTGGCAGACATTCACTTTCGCTTTATGTTTGTTCGTCCCAAAAAGCTTAATTGCAGATGCGGTTAAATGCACTTGCATTTTCGAATACTTTTATACAAGACTGATGTACAGTACATTCAGTCAGTTATGTTTTCAGAGCAGGACAAAACATCTGATAAATCAAAATGTCTGTGCATTCATTGAAGCCTGTTAAAGCAGCCACTGTCTATGTCACTGTCTATTGCTTTAAATAGTAGCCTGCTTATATATATAAAAAATAAAGTAAATTCTGCACGAAATAAATTTGATATAAAATGTAATTAAATTGAATCTTAATTTTAAGATGGCAGTACTGACATACAGAGATTCCAAATATTAACATAGCATAGAAACTGCAATTTTACATATTGTTAAAATGTAAAGATTCCCACTCCTTTACAATGAGCCCATTTTTAACATCAACTAAGATTGATGAAAGCTGTAGAATAGAATAGTTGTTCCTTGTTAGAGTGTTAATTTCAACATTTGCTGATATATTGTTAAATTTTGAAGTTTATTTTGTTAACATTAATGAACTATGAAATAACTTTAATGATCAATATATAATTAATATTAATATTTTTATTAATTTACAAAGTATGGTTTAGTACTTTTTTTTTAAAATAGTAGAGCACTATTTTAGATGCCTTTCAGTATCCATTTTCCAAAACTATCGGTTAATTAATCGGTATCGGCCACTATGGTCCAACCTAGCTATCGGTATTGGTAAAAACCAATATCGGTCGACCTCTAATTTTTAGACCTTTTTAGCGCCACATCTTGTGATATCACGTTCTGTTTTGGTTCGTCTAGATGTCTTTGGTTTCATATGGTCCGCTTTAATGCGTCAAAAGTTTTAAACACTCTGGTTTGTAGTAGAGTGACCAGACGTCCACGTTTTCCTGGTTTTTGGTGTCCTTTCCCTGGGAATATCCTCGTTTTACAGCACGTTCAAAACTCGCAAAATACACTGACAGCGCGACCTGACAGTATCACTGAAATATCACGGCCATTCAGTGCCATGCACTGCGCTCCCAACGAAATGGACAAGTTTATAATCTAATTCATAAATAATAAACCTTTTAAACATTATTAAAACTACATACTGACCGATACCATCTTTGTCATGGAAAGCACATGTTGGTTTGTTTTGAGTTCGCAGTTTTTTTTATGTACGGCTGCTTCTTAAATGTAGATCTGAGGTAAATTATCTATTGTTGCTTTCAGTGTTGCTTTAAATGGCACGTAATATTCAAACTCACATTAGACACTTTTAACATTGAATAAAGCACGTAAGTGTCAGTTTGTATACGATGTTGTTCCAGCCGGGTCATAGCAGAAATAGAAACCTATAATAGAAATTTTGGTGTGGCACGTCGCATGTAGTTAGGACACTGTGGTCAAAATAATCCTAAAATGCAAAATAGTAAGCCTGATTGGAGATAGAAAAGATCAATTTCCAAAAGCATAAACATAAAATTTTGAAAAGTTGTAATTACACAGAAAATTACATATTTGATAAATAGTTTTATTTATCATATGTTCTCATATTTATTATTTTTAATGTTTTTCTAAAGCAAGCATTTTGTTATAATAATACTGTTTTGATATGTTTGCTATTTGCAAAGGTTAGCCTACTATTCTGCCCTCCAAAGGCAAAGTGCAGTAACTATGCCAACACTGAAACTGAAAAAAAAAATACCTTTAAAGTTTTTACGCCAGCTAGTCAAACATGTTGACACTCTCGTTTCTCTGAAACGGGACAAAATTGAACCAGGAGACTTTGCCACAAGACAAAACAGTTGTCACAAAGTCCATTTTAAGCCTTAACTAAATTTTGACCAAATGTGTATTTATTGCGCTTTGCCTTTGGAGGGCAGTATTGTATTCAAAAACTATGGTAAGTTTGATCCTCAAACGTCACTGTAATTATAAATTATGATATTAATATATGGAACCCACAACATTTAAAAAACAAAAACATTTTGTCCATGTTTTTTTTTTTTTTTAATTCGTAGAAACACAAGTGAGTTGTCTGGGATATTTTGACCACTGAACTAGGAAATGTCCCCGGTTTTCATTTCAGAAATCTGGTCACCTTAGATTGTAGTGCAAACTGTTTTACCGTTTATTGAACGTTGTTATCGTAGCGTTATTTCTGTATAGCGTCCCTATTTCGTCTGGAATAAGATGGATATGTAAAATGTTTGATTTACCTTTGACTCCGCCCCAGAACATAACAGTTTACATTTTCCAAAAGATAAACAAATAAAATAAAACAGAGATTTTTGCGCATCACAAAGTCCTTTACAGATATGTTACTCACAATGCAGGAACTGTTAGTTACTTGCTGTTATATTATGTCTTGGAATATATTATCATTTTCTTCAAGGCAGCCCTAAAAAAATCTCATTAGAATTCTAAGTTTGAGAAGTTTTAGTGAGTATCAGTTCAGTCTTTGAGCAATATGTAGGCAATACATATTGAACTGTTTGGGGTATACTGTACACTTTAGTCTCTCTGAAGTCAGTTGTTTGCTGATGCAATGTGTTGGGATCGTTGACTGAAATTATTTGGTAATCCTTGGAACGCTGTGAAACTGACACCACTTTAGTGGGCAGCAGTAGGAGAATTTTCTCAATTAGCATTCTAACATGATATTACTGAAGTTAACAAGCACTTTAAAAGATGAATTCTTTTTGCTAAGGAGAGATATCAAGCATTTGAGTGGTTTGGAAACCGTTTTTGACTGTGCTACTTTTAAACACTCAAGGGGGAAACAGTATACAGATATTATTGGGTGTTACAACAGCAAACAAAAAGTCTGAAAGCAGCTTTCATGTGTTGGCGATAAAATCTTGTTTAAAACTTAAGTTACTAAACCAGTAGAAGAGTTGAATCGATCCACAGCAACACATCAGTTCTACTTCTACTAAAATATCAAGTGCTTTGGAATGTGATTTTAGATTACAGAGATGAAAACAGACACCGATTGTGCATCTGCAATTGTGCATTTTATCAAAAACACAGTAATTGGGTTAGGAAAGATTTAAAACTTGAAATTAGGATTTAATGTTTGACTAATATGCACTAATATTAGGCATAGGTTATTCTTTTAAGATCCATACATTTGCATATGTAGAGTAATAATACATAGAGATAGTAAATGATGACAGGACACAAATGTTTGTGATAAATTGAATTTTTTTTAATAGCAAATAAAGTGCATAATTCAGAAATGCATTATTTTTTAATAAAGAAACAAAACAATAAGATTTTAATACAAGAAAGTATGGAGGAAGGGGAGATTCATATACCTGTATGTAAAAGCCTCCCCCAACATAAAAAAATCCCAATTTAACCCCTGAGTAAAGGCACCTGCACCAGAACACTTTGCATCACAGTATCAACTCTGCCTTTGTCTGGCAAAGTCACCACTTCATTGCCACACAGTTCTTGGCTCTTAACTGCCTCAGCATGCACTGTAATGCTCACATTTCCTGTTAAACACACAGACCAATGACAGCGAATTAAGGTCACAGAAGAAACAAAGTACCCCTGGTGCCTGCAATAATAAACAAGTCTGTAACATTCAAGGCAGTAAGTGGTAAAAGGAAAGTCCACCCAAAAATAAAATTCTCTTATCATTTACTCACCTCCATATCATTCTAAACCTGTATGTATTTTTTTTTGTTCTGCGAATAAGATATTTTGAAGAAAGTCTGTAACCAAACAGCTTTAGTTCCCATTGACTTCCATTATGTGTTTGATAACCATAACCAACATTCTTCAAAATATCCTTTGTATCGGCAGAATAAAGATGTTCATACAGGTTTGGAATGACATGAGAGTGAGCAAATGATGACAGAATTTTCGTTTTTGGACAAACTATCCCTTTTAGACATTCCTATTGTAAATGAAACACTATGTCCTGGTAAAAAAGTGAAATGAAGTTTTCAGTTTGGGAAAGCAAATTGAAATAAAAAAATTTTTTGTTTGTTTGTTTTTGCTCATATAGAAGTCAAAGTATCTGGCTTACCCAGTTCAGAGGGTGTAACAATCCACTGGAAGGTTTGGCTCTTTCCAGAGCAAACACACTGAGTGTAAGTGCAGCCTTTGCATGACTGAGTTGTGAAGTGCAGTGAGTCTGCCAGCGTGACCTTCACCTTTATTAAAAGACAGATATTTTTTTTTTTATTATTATTATTATTATTTTTTTATAACTACAAACACTTGCAAAACCACTCCAGTACAAACAAGTAAACACATTAAGGGGGCTTACCATGATACATTTGGGAAGGTAGTTGAATACAGTGGCTTTGAGAGTGAACATCTCCTCATAGATAACAGAGTAAGGAAGGGTGAGGCTCACAAAGAAAGGCTTGAAAGCAATGAGTTCAGTCTTGGGGGCCACTTTAAACCCGGTTTGGGATGTGCAGAAAGCCCCTACCGCCCATTTAGTGACAGTGTCCGGAACCATTTTTTCAACTTTCACAGATCCTGATTTTCTGATGAAAGAAGAAAATATTATTTGTGTATATTAAAAAGTTATTAAAAATATTATTAACCACCGCATAACTCAAAATATTTATTTTTAAATATTTTTTCTGCATAATTAAAAAGGACTGTCATGTAAATACACCAATGTCAAAGTGTAAGATACATACCCCACAGGTATAAGATCCCATATCCAGGTTTCTGGAAAGGATTTGCGGATCTCATGAGTAGGTTTTTGTGCTTCTAAATCAGATCCCTGCTTCATTCCAGGCAGGACCACTGGCTTTCTCAATCGGGCAAAATCATACTCAGCAGCTGCTTAAATTGATGGTTTGTACATACAATCAGATTAAAAGGACATTTCCAAATGGAAAAAAAAAAATAAAAAAAAATCAAGTAACTTACATTCCAACTTGGACGTGTTCTGATAAATATCGTAAACATCCGGTGCTTTGACCTCAGTATTAGCAATTTTGATTCTAGCTCCCTAAGTAAAAGGAAGTGTTATATTACTGTGTTCATTGTAATATCAGGAAAATATTAAGCAATAAGGTACGAGAGGCCATGCTGTATCGTGAATAAATTTATTCACGATACAGCACGGCCTCAAGTACCTTATTGCTTTTATGAAACGGTTACCACACAATAAAAATATTAAAATCAAAAATATATATTAATTTATATTTATATTAAGTTGTACGTTTTCATAAAGTAAAATTATTAACTGCCTTCCGCTGTAAAAAGTAGTCCCTAACTGCTGCAGCTGTGTTTACGTTGCTAAGGGTGGTTGCTAAGGGGGTTCAATGATACACAAAACCGTTGAGTGAAGCGGTCATAGCAGTGCCGTATCATGAATACGATACAGCTGCTGACCAATCAGAATTGCGGAATGGAACTAACCGTTTTATAAATCAGAAAAAAATTATGGTGTAACATACAGTGAACACATCCAACTCGGACTCTGGTCTCAACAGCATCACACTCTGATCAATGGCCCGCACAGAGCACAAGGAACCAGGTTTGGCTTTCATTGTAAAATATATCATCTCTCCAGGCTCCACTTTGGAAAACGAGAACTCTAAGGACACCTGTGAAAGCACAGGCATGCTCTCATCACACATTAATGAAAAAATATATATATACATAAAAGCTTCATATTGAGTTCTGAAATTAGATTACTGACCCTTGGCAAAACATTTTGAATGGGAATTACAATGTGTGATACATCTTGTCTAGAGGGAGGAATTGTGTAAACCACCACGTAAGCGAAAGGAACCAAAAGGTGCAGATTATTCACTATGAAGTTCCCTGTGATTACTTTTAAGAAAGTGAGAGAGCAAAACAAAAAAGACACATGCTGAAGCACAATGTACACAGACCATAAAAATATATTTAGACAATAAGTGATTGCTAATGTAAAAGAGCTGTGTACCTGCGCCATTTCTGGTGTTTACATTCACAGACCGATGACCATATTGACACAAACTGCTTTGGGAAAAGACCTGCATTGCAGGAAGATAATTACTGTATGTCAATTTATGTAATACTAGAGTTCTACAGCTTTACTAGCACTGAATTTTTTTCATAATCTCTTTGTGTAATAGCTACAAGATAGCGCTTCAAGAAAAAACCTTTCAGGAAAATTCTGTTTTCTCCACCAAAAAAAAGTTAGCAAAGCACAGATATTAAAATTCTTGGACAAAAAAAGTTAGAGCTTGTTGAGCAATAAAAAAATGACCAATCAATTGATGGAAAAATAAAACATACCAAGTAACCGAAAATTAATTCTGTCTGGCCTAGATTCAGAGCACTGGCATCAATGGTGTATCTGACCGTCACTGTTATTTCATCCCGAGAGCTGGGATTCTCTGGAGCATACGTCAATTGCAGGAAACTGTTGACTCTCTTATATACATGAGCCTCAGAATCTGGCTGTTTTTTACCTCCCTTATGATTGGCCTTAAAAAGATTCCAAATTATCTTATCAGTACAGCCAAATTACATACATTGATATCATGTTATAATACAAAAGTCATAGATATCATGTTATAATACAAAAGTCATAGATATCATGTTATAATACAAAAGTTATAATACTGACAAGTCAGACAAAAACAGTTATGGTACAGTTAGTAACTTTTTATAAAAATGGTTTTAAAAACATATGGTCTGTAGAGTTTTGAAACATTAACTAAATAATTAGAAGCAAATGACCTCAAGCTAGCTGTTACCTTTCCCTCAAAGTTCATGCCAGGTCTGTATGTCTCCAGTGTGTCCTCAAAGAGAACACGGATATAATCACGAATAAACACAGCTGAGGTAGAACCCTGCATAGTTATCCCTAGAAGAACAAAAGACCATGCTTCATTACTCTATTTTGGAGAATAAAAATGGACAACAGCCGTTTGTTTTACATTCTCACCTGTTCCAGACTCTTCCACATTACAATTCACTTGGAAAGATTCTCCTGTAGACAAGCTAAATTTCGACACATTTATCACTTGAGACCAACAGCCAGTCTTGTCAGTCTGAATGAATAAAAATAAAATGAAAACGGTAATTTAGTCTCCCAAAAAAAGTTGCAGTATGAACCCTATATAAATCTAAAAACTCTATCTATCTATCTATCTATCTATCTATCTATCTATCTATCTATCTATCTATCTATCTATCTATCTATCTATCTATCTATCTATCTATCTATCTATCTATCTATCTATCTAATCTATATATATATATATATATATATCGATCAGGCATAACATTATGACCTTCCTAGTATTGTGTTGGTCCTCCTTTTGCTGCGGAAACAGCCCTGACCCGTTGAAGCATAGATTCTGCTAGACCCCTAAAGGTGTGCTGTGGTATCTGGCACCAAGATGTTAGCAGAAGGACCTTTAAGTCCTGTGAGTTGCGAGAATGGGCCTCCATGAATCGGACTTGTTTGTTCAGCACATCCCACAGATGCTATATTGGATTGAGATCTGGTGAATTTGGAGGCCGAGTCAACACCTCGTTGTAGTGCTCCGTAAATTTTTGCTATGTGGCAGGATACTTTATCCTGCTGAAAGAGGCCACAGCCACCAGGGAATACCGAAAAGAAAATGTGATTCATCAGACCAAGCCACTTTCTTTCATTGCTCTGTGACCAGTTCTGATGTTCACATGCCCACTGTTGGCACTTTCGGCACTGGACAGGAGTCAGCATGGGCACACTGACTGATCTGTGGCTATGCAGCCCTATATGCAACAAACTGCGATGCATTGTGTATTCTGATACCTTTCCTTCAGAACCAGCATTAACTTCTTAAACAATTTGAGCTACAGTAGCTGTGGATTGGACCACACAGGCCAGCCTTTGCTCTCCAAATGCATTAATGAGCTTTGGCCGCCCATGACCCTGTCGCTGGTTTATCACTGTTCCTTCCTTGGACCACTTTTGATAGTTACTGACCACTGAAGACTGGGAACAACCCACAAGAGCTGCAGTTATGGAGAGAGCTCTGACCCAGTCATCTAGCCATTACAATTTGACTCTTGTCAAACCAGTGTTAATTTTGTTGACAAATAATAAAAAAAAATTATATATATATTTTTTAACACTGTGTCGAACATGCTCAAATCTTCAAGCTTGCCCATTTTCCTGCTTCTACTACATCAACTTTGAGGACAACATGTTCACTTGCCGCCTAGTATATCCCACTAACAGGTGCCATGATGAAGAGATAACCAGTGTTACTCACTTTACCTGTCAGTGGTCATAATGTTATGCCTGATCGGTGTGTGTGTGTGTGTGTGTGTGTGTGTGTACATATATATATATATATATTGCAAAAATGTTATAGTCAGATCCTTTACTTAAGTATGTTAGTCAACACATAAAAATAAATGTACTTTTTTCCACAACTATTAAAGATAATTTAAACACAATTTAAAATGCATGTTAAATGACAAAATTGCCATTTACAAGTAGTTTAAAAATGTACTTGTAAGATTTGAAGTACACTAGAAGTGCATATTCAGATATCAGAAAAGCTGTTTACTCAGAAATTGCACAGAAAGAATCTGTGACATTTTTGGAATTGGGACCTTATGATGTATAAGCAGATAAATGGTAATTAGTACAGTGTTTTTAGGATTACAGGGCCAAAAGGTAAAAGTTTTGTTTGTGCAGACGCACCTTTGTTGAATAGTCCTTGCATGCATCAAGCTTGTTAGGTAAACCAGATTTGTAATCATAGCTCTGCACACATACTTTAGCATTCACATATCCCAGCACAGGCTTGCCATAAGTGTATCTAAAGACAGTGAAAAAGTATTTTACCAGGCTGAAAATATGACTGAAAAACAGGTATGCACCTCATTTATCTGTAAAGAAACTGACATATTTGTAATAAATTCTTACATTCCACAAACTCTCAGAGTGACCTCTTTGTCCTTGCCAGATATAATGGGTGGAAAATCGATGTTCACTTCAAATTTGGGCAGAACTAAGAGATACAAGTGGAAAAAAATATTTAAAAAAATTGTGCACATTAAAAGCTGATCAGTATTGAACTGACAGATGTTATATCATGGTTCTGACCATATTCTTTAATTTCAAAGCGTTGTGATATTTGTTGTTTTTTATCATCCCAAGCAGTGATCGTGTAGTAACCCTGAGCAGCTTCTGGAGACATGGAGTGGGACAGATCCAAGATGCCAGTCCTTGTGGTCTGATTTAACCACTGACCAATGCGATTTGAATAAGGGTCCTAAACAACAGGCACATAATGAAAAAGCCTACAGTGGTATCACCCTGCACTAAGGTAAAGTAACAAACAATGAACAGGTCATGACTGCTTAAAGGTTTTTACCTGGAGTTCGACAGTTCGAAACTGCAAGAGAAAGACAGAAGAAAGTAATTTCAGTTGAGTCAAAAGAACAAGAATATGTATCACTTCAACTAAGAATAAAATAAAAAAAAATTCAAATGAAATAAACTTACCACACGATTGTGAGGGAATAAATTGGAATCCAGAGACACAATGCGAAATTTAACTGGGGAAGAAAAAAAAATTGAGACAGAATATTAGCACATACAGTATGTAAAACAGTCTCACAGGCTCATATTAATAAAAACAAATAATACTGACAAGTATTTTTGCAGTAATTTACGGAGATGTATTACGTGTTTGTCCAGGCTTGTAGATAGGTTTGTCTGATTGGATGAAAATATTTTTGGAGGGGTTTATGGGGATCTTAGTGATGTTGGTCCCTCGAGTTACAAAATTCAAAGGTTTCACAGTGTTAGTAGTGTGTACAGGGACCTGGAAGATACAAATCAAGAAAGCAAATAACTCCACTTACAGACTTTAGACTATAGGTTTAAATTTTTTTTTAGGGTTTTACTTCCAAATTAACTATATTTTATATCTCATTATGGATAGGATCTGTAACCTTAATGTAAAAGTAAAAGTGTTGTGCAGACATGATGTAGGAAAGGGCCATGACCTCCATAGCATACTGTAAGTACAGCCCATTTACTCTCTGTTCTGTTACGCTGTACTAAGCATACAAACCTTGAAATGTGTGTCATGAAATGCCATGAAACCCTATCACATTTTTTAAGATCTTAACATATATGTACAATTTGCACATCATTGAAAACTATAATAGCACTCATTATTCATATTATTAAGGGAAAAGTATCAACAAAGTATCTTTACTGAGAAAAACTAAAGTTCACACTTTATATTAGGTGACCTTAATTATGTACTCTCATGCTTGGTGGTTCGAAAAAGGCATAATTTTTTCACATAATTTACATTATTACAATGGCTTTCTCCCCAGCCTGGCACAAACAGCTCGATTAGTTCCAGGTTCCACCTTCCAAAAAAACCAAATGTGTTGTGATTGGTTAGCAGTCCCACTGCATTGCAATTGGCAAACAGCTTAGATGGCGGTACTGAACGCAAACTAGATTAAAGTGATTCTTACATTTTAAACATAGATATTTTTCTTACAAAAACACATCTGATCAATAAAGGAGGCTTTTACTGCTTATTTATTTCAAATTTATATATAAATTGCATACATATTTGGTTTGTTCATGATAGTTGTTAGTCTCCAGTGATAAGATTTCTTGAGAGTTCATTATCATTATTATAATATATTTTTAAATATATCAAGGTGGCCCATATCTTCGCTGTTGTTTGTTTTTTCTTTCTTTCTCTGCTCATATTTTAATATTCATTTGTCTGTATAGTGTGTTGTAGGTCTGTGTTTTATTGGTTGTTTTCTACCCTCATCCCACCCTCTTCACTTGCACTTTTCCACAGCTTTACATGCCGATTTCTTGAGTCTTTTTCAAATCTGAGGTGTGAACAACCAGTGCTAAGGGAGTTTAATGACACTTTAAAAGAGACACATTTGTAACAATCCTTTTCAGTGGAGCCCTGTTGTAGAATGGTCAGGTCAGGTCAGGTCCTCAAAGTTACCATTACAGACAATAGCTCTTTGGGCTCATGGGTCTGTGCACAGAGCCTCTGTGTTGCCACTCACCGGTTTAGAATAGCCTTTAAACGGGAAAATGCTGTAAGAAGACAAAACACAAAGAAATCCATAACATAAATGCATAAACCATACAATGAAAGTAAAATTTTGTTTTACTACAAGTTTAGTGTTGGGTTTTGGGTTCATGCACAGTTGTGGAAGTGACACGGAAATCCCTTAATTTTGTCTGGAATGTACACTGGGTGTCAGTGGTTGGTGCAGTACAAATGTGCCACTATTATAATTTTATATTTAATATGAAATAGTAAAACAAAACAAAAAAAGGTAATTTATTATATCTTAAAATGTAATTTATCCCTGTGGTGGCAAAGCTGAATTTTAAAATTTCTGCAATTTTGAGTGCCACATGATTCAAATTATTATAATAGGTGCTACTAAATTATTATTGGTGCTCAATTATTAAAAATAGTTATTATTATTGACATTTAATATTATTCAGAATATTCTAAAACAAAACAAAACAAACAAACAAACAAAAAAAAAATTAGGATTCTTAGATAAGCACAAAAGAACAGCATTTATTGGAAACAGAAATCTTCTGTAGCATAATAAATGGCACTTCTTTGTGACATACACTTTTAATAAACTTAATGTGTCCTTACTGAATAGAAGTATTAATTGCTCAAAAATGAATCCTAAAAAAGTCTCTTTTTCATTTACAACAAAAATATTAAGCAGTACTGTTTTTTCAGCAATGATAATAATAAATGTTTATTGAGTGGATAATTCTGGCTATTTACTGTAAGTGGCCTTTTCACCGCTGGCATCTATTGTTTTCTCCCCCACTGACCTCTTCGGGCCTGTAGCTGAGCATTGAGGGCGAAGCCTGCACCTGCTGCCGCTACCACCCAGCCAGCCAAACCTGAGCCTCGACAGCATTCCCAATTGACCAGATGCTACTCCCACCTGAAGCGCCAGGGACCCTGGACCAAGCTAGCGTTGGACCCGGTGCCACAGTCTTTATTCTGATCTGCGGGACAGGAAGAGGAGCCAGACCACCCCCAACCTTTGGTCCCTGTCACTGTAAACTGCACTGCATCTAGCATTAGCATCGGTCAAGCGAATAGGAGATCTGTAGGCGCTCTCTGTGAGCACAACCTGCCTGGAGTACGGGCCCAATGACTTCAAAGTTGTCCTGAAACCATAGCATGGTTATACACCTAAGGTGCTCTAAACTCCATTCAGAGCACAGGTCATTACACTCTCTGAACTTCCTCCCTCAGAAGAAGAGCAGGAGTTATGCTTGATCTGCCCCTGCAGGGTACTGAGAATTTAAATTTAGCGTTCCGCCCCGTTTAGGCAGTCGGAACAACTCTTTGTAACCGCACCAATGGGCACTCGGGCATGATGCAGAGACTTTTTAGGTGGATAGTTACACTAGCTCACATTTCTTTGGGCCTGCAATGCCCCATTGGAGTATGAGCCCCCTCCACCAGAGGTGTCGCATGGTGTAGCGGTGTGTTCATGACAGGAATTTGTGTGGTGGCTGGCTGGGCCTCGCCGATCACATTTGCTAAGTTTTATAACCTGGACATCCCTGCCTTGCAGGCCAGGGTCCTTTATAGGGATGTAATGGTATTGTAAATACCGTCGTACCACAATAGCAAATTTTTTCGATACCGTGGTCCCATGACTCGATAAAATGATAGGTCTTCTGAGAAAAGTTTGCTCAGGCGAATGGAGCGAACGGGAGGTAGCGGGAACTACAATTCCCATCAGCCCAGGCGTGGCCATCATCCTTTGCGGTCTGTTTATCTTATTTATCTTATTTACATGAAGGCATGTAATTTCTGTCTCTACGTGGTCGCGCGTTTACAATATCTCTTCCGCGAAAACACGGACGGGATCGCGGACTCCATTCATAAAAACGTAATTTACTATAGCGCTGATTTTTGGATTCATAAATCAAAAGTTGGTCTGTCACTTAATTCAAATCGCAATATGGACTAGTGTCTGTGAAAACTGAAATGCAAAAAGACCGTTTTAATATGAATCATGCATGTTCCGTTTGCCTCTGCATGTATGAATGGGGAGACGCGTTTTTTTTTTTTACTACACGCATCCTGAAGCACGTGTGACGCTCCCTCTAATTTTTGGCATTTGCATCTCACATGAACAGATTAAAGGTTGTATCAGCGATTTCTAGCCTGAAACATAAAGTGTCAAATTCAGCTGACCTTTCTTCACGATCCGCTCGCTGCCTGCCCCATAAATTGTCTGTGAAAAAAACGCGTCTCTCTGGTCAGCCTAGGGTCCGAGATATGCCAAAAAAAAACAATCGGCACTACCAACCTTTCTACACATAAACAAACAGTGTTCCAACCAATCAGCGTCAGGGGTTTGGTGTTGTGGACTTTCGCTCCGCCTCCCTCACATCCCAGCACCAGTAGGAAAGTCCACAACACCAAACCCCTGACGCTGATTGGTTGGAACACTGTTTGTTTATGTGTGGAAAGGTTGGTAGTGCCGATTGTTTTTTTTGGCATATCTCGGACCCTAGGCTGACCAGAGAGACGCGTTTTTTTCACAGACAATTTATGGGGCAGGCAGCGAGCGGATCGTGAAGAAAGGTCAGCTGAAATTGACACTTTATGTTTTAGGCTAGAAATCGCTGATACAACCTTTAACTCAATCTCCAAAGCTGCTGTGAGTGTCACTTTTACCGTTTCATTTGAGAAAACTATAGCATCATATCATACAAACAGAAATTTCACAGCAATCTGTCAAAATAAAAGTGTAACAGAACAATATTAGTCTTGTATTACTTTTGTACAGTATAATGTAGGTGTTTATATATTCCTATTTAAATAATTTACATAAAACAATGTATAAAATAAAAAATAAATATAACAACTACAAATATTACGGGAACGAGTACTGCTTGCTATTAGAATTAGAATTAGAAATGTTTTATTGTCAAGGAGGCAGCTATGGTCTAATGGTTAGAGAGTTGAACTTGTAACCCAAAGGTTGCAGGTTTGAGTCTCAGGTCCGGTAGGGATTGTAGGTGGGGGGAGCACTCTCTTCACCCTCAATACCACGACTGAGGTGAGTCCCTTGAGCAAGGCACTGTACCCCCAACTGCTCCCCGGGCGCCACAACAATGGCTGCCCACTGCTCCGGGTGAGTTTTCACAGTGTGTGTGTGTGTGTGTTCACTACTGTGTGTGTGTGTGCGCGTGCACTTGGATGGGTTAAATGCAGAGCACATATTCCTAGTATGGGTCACCATACTTGGCCTCACTTCACCTCCTTTCCTTTCCTTCCTTTCCTTGTCACTGTACAAAGAAATTGCAGAACTTCTGCATAAGGTGCATGGTACATAAAACAGACGCAAAAACTAAAAAGAAAAAATGCTTGTATATAAAAATAAATAGGTAGAAATAAAAAGGTAATATCTTATTAAATTAATTATTGCACTAATATGAGGTAGACTTCTGGTTCTGAGATTAGTATTTTGCAGTACATATAAAACATTTAACATGGGGATATAAAAAAAAACATGGCACTAAAATATAATACACATATAATCCACAAATACTCAAATTGCACTGAGTATGATAGAAAAGGGAATCAGTGCATGTATGTGTTTAGTGTGATTATAGCCGTAGGGAAAACAACTGTGCTTAAATCTATATGTCCGTGATTTAATGCATCTGTAGCACCTGCCAGATTGCAACAGGTTGCACAGGTGGAAGCCAGGGTGAGAGTGGTCATATTCAATGTTCTAAGCTCTGGAGTTGTTCCCGGGAGTTGAATAGGTCCTTCAGAGAGGAAAGGGGACAGCCGATAATCCTCTGTGCGTTGTTAATGATCCACTGTATTCCCTTCCTCTCTGCCTCAGTACAGCTGGCATACATACTGTGCAACTGTATGTCAGCAGACTCTCAACTGCAGAGTGATAGAATGTCTCCAGCAGCTTCTCCTTTATGTTGTTCTTCTTTAAAACTCTCAGGAATTGAAGGCGCTGCTGTGCCTTCTTGATGACTACTGTGGTGTTTAACCATGACTGACCATGGGAGATTTGGTGAGATGATGGTACAGAGGAATTTAAATGTCTGATCCCTCTCTACACAGTCTCCATTGATGTAAAGAGGAAAGGGGTCTGCCTTGTGCCTTCTAAAGTCAAGAATGATTTTGTTTGTCAGAGTGGTGTTCAGCCAACAACCTGACACTAAACACCATCAAAACAATCTCAGGATCTCATCTCTATAGGCAGCCTCATCCCCCGTTAAGATTAAACCCACCACTGTGGCATCATCAGTGAATTTGATGATGATGTTCTAGTGATGGGCAGGGCGGCAGTCATATGTGTAGAGAATTGGGTTGAGTTCACACCCCTGGGGGGAGCCAGTGCTGAGTGTGCAGGTGGAGGAGAGATGAGGACCGAGTTTAACCGTCTAAGGGCGGTCAGTCAGGAAGTTTCTGATCCAAGTGCAAGTGAGTGAAGAGAAGCCGAAATATGTGAGTTTGCTGAAGTGGATGACCAATCATTGTGAACATACAGGTGCTGTTCATATAATTAGAATATCTTCAAAAAGTTGATTTATTTATCTAATTCCATTCAAGAAGTGAAACTTGTATAATGTGTACATTCATTCCACACAGACTGATATATTTCAACTGTTTATTTCTTTTAATTTTGATGATTATAACTGACAACTAATGAAAACCCCAAATTCAGTATCTCAGAAAACTAAAATATTACTTAAGACCAATACAAAGAAAGGATTTTTAGAAATCTTGGCCAACTGAAAAGTATGAACCTGAAAAGTATGAGCATGTACAGCACTCAATACTTAGTTGGGGCTCCTTTTGCCTGAATTACTACAGCAATACGGCATGGCATGGAGTCGATCAGTATGTGGCACTGCTCAGGTGTTATGAGAACCCAGGTTGCTCTGATAGTGGCCTTCAGTTCCCTTCCGAGGGAACTCTCACCGCGTCCCCTAGGGGTCGCTATCGGGGAACGCCGCAGAATGACTTGTGTCTGAAGAATGCATATGAAAAAACTACATGAAATGGCCGGTGACAGCATGTGACGTCACCGCGGCGACTGCCGCTGCTGCTGCGTCACTACCGGGCGTCACTGTATAAGTGATGTTTTCTGAACAAATTTAGGGAGGAGCTCGCTCAGATAATTAACACGGCTGGTTCACCATCAGCAATCATTCTCCTTATCCAATCAACCCAGGAAATCCCTATAAATATCACAACATTCCTACCTTCACTATCTCTCGTTTCATTAACACTTTGGCACATCCAACCACCGAGAACATGTCCGAGATCACCTTTTATCCAGAGGATAACGCTTTTGAAGCGGCACGAGATCCCGTAGCAACCCTAGCCGCAACTCAAGCCACCACCGCCCCGCAGGATCCTACAACCGAGCCCGCGGCTGCACCACGGGGCCGCAGGCCTTCTCGCCACGCCATCACCGGCACCTTCCCCGGCGTCTTCCGACGCCTCAGCCTTCTCATCCGCTCCAGCAACAGCGAAATGGACCGTGGCAGGTCTGCGGGAAGCACTCGCCAGCCCCAGCGCAAACATCCCGCGCCGATCTACCAAAGCGAACGCCAGCCCGCCGCTCACGGCTTCGATCACAACCCAGCAGCTTCTTCAAGCCGCCGCGGTAGCGTGAGTTTACCGCCGCAGTCTGCAAAAGTCCCATTCACAGCCCATGCCTCAGCACACTCCCCTTTCCTTCCCATGGCCGGCAGCGCCGCCATCCAAAACCAACGCGAACAAACATCCCTCCACTTATTGCGCAAGCCCCAGCGCCCGCCATTCCTCCCCCCCCCCCTTTCGTCCATTACAGGGATAAGCCTTTTTCACAAAAAACGGAAATTACGTCAGCGCAGGGTAAAGTCAGTTCCGCTACAGGTCTGCGCCTATTATATTAATATGCTCTTGTCTCAAATAATGCTTCTTACCTTTTCTGTTTTGTCTGCTTTCCAAGTTGTTGTTATAATTTCAACAAAGAAACAACAATTTACTTGTTTGTAATTTATATGGGCACTCAGACCGCTACTTATCAATATAATAAGCTCAACATAGCGCCAGCTCCAGTTTCTGTTTTCTATCTCCGGTATATTTAAGCGTATTTTCTCAAATTACTCAGTAATTTCCCTCGAATCACTACATGATGGTAAATTATGACAGCATTTGACAGCATTTATATCCAAATGCACATTTCCCCAAGAATAAATTAAATGATTCTGAGTCCGGATGATGCATAAACTCAATACAACAACGTAATCCAGATCCAAAAGGAATAAAGCCATTAATCGGAGTCATCTCTTGTTTAGTGAAGAGTCATAATGCACAGCCAGCACCAAATAGACAAAATGGCAAAACTCAAAACTGTGCTGTATTATAAGTGCTAACAGACATAATTAAATAAAGTATTTGTGATGACCAGAAGTTGACACAAAGTTTTTGAAGAAATGTTTGCTATTTTTTAGAGCAAACACCGGTATATATCGTAGTATCATAGTATCTATTTTGTAAAAATAGACTTTAATTCCCGAACGCTTGTTAAATACGGCCGCTGCTGTCACCGAAAAAACTCTTACCCTGTGAGCGCCAGTCCGGAAGTCAGAAACACGGAAGTGTGAAAAAGGCTAATTACGTCTAGCGTGATTTCAAATTATTTTTACCGACTCGGATCTTTGTGGCTCGTTCAGCAATGAACGAATCCTTTTTCGAGTCATTTCATTCATTCGTTGATTTTACAAAAACTAAAGTCACTGTGCTTGGCTGGCCAAAGTCGACATTGCCTCTACCCCAAAGTCATGCCCATCCACCAAGATTTTTGTCACCTATTCAGTGTCTGCTGGCAGAATAATATTACTTCACTGCCTCACTTCGGCTGCAGAAGCAGCCCTTAATTTTTCAACATGTTATCAGAGGCAATTTGCTGGATCCTTTCCAACAATCATGACATACAGTTTCCGGTTCATATCCTAAACGACTTTCTGATCATCTTGCCCCCCGACTCCTCCCCAGCCGCACACTTTTGACTACCCAAAAGCCTTCAGCAGACCCAAAGATAGAATCGATAGAACGATTCTGGGGACTTCCTCACTCTTAACTAATCCAACCGTTCCAAGCGCAAGCTTTTAGGCCATTTAAATTTCACAATGCACATCATCCCTCAAGGCTGCCCCCCTTCATCTTCCATCTACCCTTTCTCACATCCTCCGCCCACGCCCTAGAGAACCAAATATCCCTAACCGACCCATGCCGCAACTAACTCAGTCTGTGGATATCCTTCCTTAAACAATGGAACTTATATAAAATCCTTATATAAAAACCTGATTTCTTCCCCAACTGTTATCCAACGCTTACAGATGTCACCCCCTCCATCGGTTTCGGAGGTGTTTTCCAAGACCGCTGGTTCGCATCCACATAACCGCCCCCCCCCCCCCCCCCACCCAGATTTCCGCATCAGCTATCATCCTCAGCGCTATTTTGAGCTATACCCTACAGTCATTGCAGCTTCCCTACAGGGTAAAGAATGGCCCGTCACTAGCATCCTTGTCTATTGCGACAACGAAGCTACCGTGCACCGCGTCAACAAAGGCCCGCTCCCATTCCCCCACTCTAATGCCTTTTGGATTTCGGCTTGCGACCATTCATTATGACCGCAAAAACACATTCCTGGGTCTAGAAATCAATAGTTAACTCTCTTCTGCTTTTTTTCCTTCCAGAAATTCAAATCCTTGGCGTCGGAGGCGGACCCACTCCTGACCCCAGTACCTCCCTATTCAGAGCTGATATTCCCATAAACCACCCCCTGAGACCCCTCCCCGAAGCTTCCCTCAATTCCATTCTCCAAGCCGTTTCCCCCAGAACCCTCCAGTCCTACCTAACAGCGTGGAGATGTTTCAAAACATTTCACGCGGCTTACAAGCTATCGTTTCCCCGACTTCTCCTTGCTAGCTATCACCTCCTTCATCTCCTATCTTAACGCCATCAAAAACCTCCAAGTCAGCTCCATTAAAGGATACCTTAGCGGCATTCAATTCTCCCATAAACTTCTATACGGCTCACCTTCCACCCAAAATTCCAATCCCCAGACAGCCCTACTTATTAAAGGTATACAAAACCCCCAACCCCACCCACCCAGACACCCGCCAACCTATAACACTGAAAATACTATCAAAGTGCATTTCCACCCTCCGAAAGGGTTATCAATCCATCCACATCGCCCGCACGCTAGACGCCATGTTATCCTGCCTTTTTCGGCTTCCTCAGATGCTCTGAGCTCGCCATCACATCTAGCTTCAACCCAGCCATCCACCCAACCATTTCCGACCTAGCAGTACTAGGCAGTGAAGCTATTTCCTATTTCATTAAACAAAGCGAAACAGACCAATCCAAGAGAGGCCACTTCATTTACATCTTCAAACCTCCAGTCGCCCATCCAACCTTTCCAAACCCTCCTAGCTTTTCTCCAGATCATGAAATCTAAATCAAAAAACCCATCTGACCCCCTCTTTACAGACGACTCCAATCGTCCTGTCACCCGTTTCTGGTTTCAGAAACACCTTAGCAGCAGCCCAAAAAGGCCTCTCCCAGCAGCAAATCCAAACACTCGGTCGCTGGTCATCAGAAGCTTTCAAGAGCTACATCCGATCAGACCGCTCCCACATCAAAGAAACCCACCAAACATTATTAAGCTAAAACAATCATCCCAGTCCATTCCCTACC
>NC_133385.1:32234998-32282734 GCF_049309525.1 Garra rufa | reverse complement strand
TGAACTAAAAATTTAAAATTACCGCAAGGTTAGTGTAGAGTGAATTTCAAGCATTTATGTAATCCTTCAGTCTTTTTCAAAGCCAAATATTTCTGGAAATCTAGCTACGTGTTACAAAATCAATCCACCCCAGATTGTAATGTCTATTTGTTCATAATGTTTCAGTGAATTTTCTTTGCCTGTTAGTCAAAGTTTGTTAGCCTATTTTATTTTCTCTACTATATAAACGACCATTTCAATTATTCTGATAAATGTGTTATTGTAACATCTCCTCAAAAACTATAAACACACACACACAAAAATCAAAAACATGTTTGTGTTTTGTTGGACAAGTACACTACCGTTCAAAAGTTTGGGGTCAGTACATTTTGTTTCTTTTTTCTTTTTTTTTTTTAAGAAATTAATACTTTTATTCACCAAGGATGTATTAAGTTAATAATAAAAAAATTATTAAAAGTTAATAATAAATAATTTACATTGTTATATTTATATTTTGAATAAACACTGTACTTTTTAAACTTGTTATTCATGAAAGAATCATGAAAAAAAAAAAAAAAATAACAGGTTCCAAAAAATATTTGGCAGCACAACTGTTGATATTATCCAACATTGACCATTCTAATAATAAATCAGCATATTAGAATGATTTCTGAAGGATCGTGTGACACTGAAGACTGGAGTAATAGCTGATAAAAATTCAGCTTTTCATCACAGGAATAAATTCTATTTTAAAATAAAAAACATTATTTTATATTGTAAAAACATTTTGCAATATTACTGTTTTTTTCCAGTATTTTTAATCAAATAAATGCAGCCTTGATGAGCATAAGAGACTTCTTTAAAGACTACAAGTCTTACCGACCCCAAACTTTTGAACGGTAGTATATGTATTTCTGTTAAATATATTTACGTTACGTTTAAAAGAAAAAAAGTAGGGCTGTCAAACGATTGTGTTTACATAATATATGTGTGAGTACTTGTGTAAATTTATTATGTATATAAAAATACACACACTTGCATGTATATATATTTGATGCAAAATGTTATATGTAACTATAAAGAGTTTATATGTATATATAATTAAATATAAATATAAATATATATAGACATATAAATATATATATACATGTATATATTATAATAATAGTTGTCTATATATATTTATATTTAATTATATACATGTACGTGTATATATAATATATATACACACACACACACACACACACACACACACACACACACACACACACACACACACACACACACACACACACACACGTACGTGTTTGTATTTATATATACATTATTAATATACTATACTCAGTACTCACACATTTATTATATAAACACCAACTTTTACTCTGGATCTGATTAATCATGATTAATTGTTTGACAGCTCTAAAAAAAAGTCAAACAATAAACATCTAGGTCGAGTAACTAATTTGTATTATTCTGTCGATAACCGCAGACGATTGGCTCCCTGCGCACCGTATGCAAAACCCCTAATTCTGATTGACAGGTGAAACATCCAATGAGAATCCACATACGCGATGACGTACGCACGTACACGTTCCGGTTATATTTAGGGCCTATATAAGCACGAAGCCAGTCTATACCAATACTGCCCTTAGCGCTTGTCAAAAGCCGGTCTTTGCCCAGTATCGAATATGTCTTAGCACATTCTCGTGTGCTATTACACTGTAAACGCAAGTGCGTTTGTTATCCGTCGTATAACCATATCTAGCCCGGAATTAGCAGTGTTGATTATCGGTCAGTTATTGATCAAGCCCTCCGCCCTGCACATCTCATTGAAAGGACAGCGATCGGGATTATTTGTGTCTTCAGATGTTTCGTCTATTATAATGCAAGATGCATGCTGATGCTCGGAAGAGGCTGCTCGACTGTGTATTACTCATCCTTTTAACCTCCTCCACCTACTGAAAATAATCGCAAACAGCTGAAAATTGTTGATTTTTTTGGGGTAAGTGATCATTTAGCAGGACGCAACAGTGTGTCCGCCCATATTTATGTAAAGCACAGCCTCCGAGCGCAGGCCATGTAGCCTAGAAAGAGCTGAATTCATCTCCATTTCGTATGAAATTGTCGGTTTTCGGGTTGAAAACCCCCTTAAACACTTTAACCGGCTCCCCAGCGGATATATGCGGCTTTATACACGCTGTTTAAATGGATAATAACATTATGGCAAGGTCATGATAAACGCTTGAGTCATTAGAGGCTTTTCAGACGCGGAACTTACAGCAAACCCAGGTAAAAATGATAGTAAAGCTAGTTCAACATGTCTATTTACAGTCACGAACAATTGTGACAGGATAAAGCTAATTATTGTTTAAAAGTCAGCTTTGTATGTGTCTGTTTTATTTTCAGTGCATTATTGTCATTGTACGACCAAGTGGAATTCGGGCCCTGCCATATGATACAATGGCGCTTAACTTTACTTATTAACGATTAACTTATTTAAACTTGAGGTAAAATCTTATTCGCATGTTAGTATTGTATCATACGGTAGTCATTTAACCTTGAAAAGCTGTGTAAAATACTTTAAGGGTCTTAGTCAGCAAAAACATAGCTGCAAACTTCAAAATATGTCAAGTCGTAGTATTATGGTTTAGGTTGCCAGTTAAGTTAATCGATTTTAAATTATTATAAAGAGAATTTACTTTACTTCCACGGAACTAGACTATAAATGTCTAACTTAAAATGGTTAAAATGTTACTTTTGCTCGTGTATCACCTGTTGATTTGATTGTTTACTCTAGATTAATCTGTTTTGTTGAGTTATAGTAATGAAAAGTTACAAGTAATGATTAAACAAGGTGAAATAATGGAGTAACAGCATGTAAGATAATATGTAACTTAATTATGTGTCAAATTATGGTATTTAATCTGTTACACATTGAATCAGTTTATTTAACTGGATTTTTTTGGCTATAGTAACAATGATTAAAGAAAATCTGTTACAGCATAACATAAGGTAACATTAAAGGTGAGTTATTATATAGGTTTGTAACTTACGGTGTCAACAAAACGTTATATATACTATTATTTATAACTATATAGTTTCAAATAGTCACACATTGTGGTATTCCTTTGATTCTGTTCCATATTGATTGTTTATACACTTCCAGTACTTTTGAACAGTAAGATTTTTAATGTTTTTTTTTAAGTCTCTTCTGCTCAGCAAACCTGTATTTATTCGATCCAAAGTACAGCAAAAACAGAAAAATGTGTAATAATAATTTCACTATTTAAATTACTGTTTTCCATTTGAATATATTTTAAAATGTAATTTATTCCTGATTTCAAAGCTGAATTTTTAGCATCATTACTCTAGTCACATGATCATTCAGAAATCATTCTAATATTCTGATTTGCTGTTAAAAAAAAGCATTTGTTAGTATTATTGATTTTTTTTTTCAGTTTTTTTTAATGAATAGAAAGTTCATAAGAACAGCATTTATTTGAAATAGAAATCTTTTCTAACATTATAAATGTCTTTATCATCACTTATCAATTTAAAGCATCCTTGCTAAATAAAAAAAAGTCTTAATTTCTATAATTTATTATCCAAAAAATACTTTTGAATGAAATAGTGGATGCTGATCTTTCAACTGTTTTAAATATTGATAATAATGATAATAATTAAGCATATTAGAATGATTTCTGAAGGATCATGTGACACCGAAGACTGGAGTAATGATGCTGAAAATTTAGCTTTGATAACAAAAAACAAAAAAAATTTAAAATCTAGTCAAATAGAAAAGTTATTTTAAATGGTAAAAAAAGATACAATTTTACTGTATTTGCTGTACTTTGGATCAATTAAATGCAGACTTGTTGAGCAGAAAAGACTTCAAGAAAACATTAAAAGTCTTACTGTTCAAAAAATAATAATAATAATAATTTTTATTATATATATATATAACAGATTGGTGATAGTTATAAATGTTTTTTTTTATAGTTATATATGAATAATGAGAGTGTATGGTGTTTTAAAAGTAGTGTTTAAATGCTGTTTTTGGGTCAGTAGGCCTGGCATTTTAAATGTCAGTGTGAGACAAACCTTTACAGTCTTGTCTAATTGTAGGGTACTGTGGTGTAGTGGTTAAACATTTGGGCTGGTAGCTGAAAGGTAGTAAGTTCAAACCGTAAAAGGCTTTATTATTAAACCATCATTGCTGTGCCCTTGAGCAAGATAGTTAGTCTAACCCTAGGTTACTCCAGCCAACTGAACCTGTAATTGGCGAACTGTAAGTCGCTTTGGATAATAGCGCAAGTTAATTAACAATTACTTTAAGCCTGGTAAGCACATTAAAGCTAGTGCAGAAAAAGTCTTTAACTGCTCATTGATTTTCACTGTTTTTTTTTTCTGTTGCAGGTGAAGAATGACAGAATATAAGCTTGTGGTCGTGGGGGCTGGAGGCGTGGGCAAGAGCGCTCTCACCATCCAACTGATCCAGAACCACTTTGTGGATGAATATGACCCAACCATAGAGGTGAGGCATGTGGACCTCTGTCTCTAGCGCTGTCAGAGCACTCACTTTTTACTGCCACACACATTTGTGAAACTTTCCCGCATGTGAATATGCAAAAAATGTGCTGTTAAAGCTTCAACAGTGCGATCCGGTTATTCTGGTTTAAAAGGTGGATTCCTGATTGAAGGCCATTGTGGCTCTTCAGGGCTCGACAATAAGGACTGCCCGACGGCCCGGGGCCAGCGTGCGAGACGCTCGGGACAGTAGACAGGATCGTCACTGGCCCGATCGGGCCAGTGCTGACTTGTCAGTAAAGTTTAATTTGCCTGCGGCTGTTTGTCAAATTCGTGCAAATACAGCCTTAGAATCGAGAAACAGCTTGTGTTTTTAAGCCTTTAAATGCTACCTTCTCTGTGATGTTGTGAACACCGTATTGCTTTTCGGTTCCTCTTATCTGATTGGATGTTGTGAGCACTGTCTTTTTTCTTCTGTAACCTGGTAACAACCAGTACAGCGAAGAGACGGCAACATGGCGGCAACATCAAATTATGAAGCTAAAAAGAAAACGTCTTTTTCTAACTCGCATTTGCGACTAAAAATTACTACGTGTGACTGTGAAAAATATTTAGGAGCACCATGTGCGTCTGACCCCATCAGCATATTTGTGTTTGCGCTCAGGGGAGCTTCAAAGGTTTCTACGTGTTTTTAGATGTTTGTTTGCAGTTTTTGTAGTTTGTTTGTTTGATGTTTGTATGTTTAGATGTTTGGTAGAAGGTTTTTAGATGTTTGTTTGATGTTTGTGGATGTTTGGTAGAAGGTTTTTAGATGTTTGTTTGATGTTTGTGGATGTTTGGTAGAAGGTTTTTAGATGTTTGTTTGTTTGTTTGTGTATGTTTAGATGTTTGGTAGAAGGTTTTTAGATGTTTGTTTGTGTATGTTTAGATGTTTGTTTGTTTGTTTGTTTGTTTGTTAGATGTTTGGTAGAAGGTTTTTAGATGTTTGTTTGTGTATGTTTAGATGTTTGTTTGTTTGTTTGTTTGTTTGTTTGTGTATGTTTAGATGTTTGTTTGTTTGTTTGTTTGTTTGTTTGTTTGTTTGTTAGATGTTTGGTAGAAGGTTTTTAGATGTTTGTTTGTGTATGTTTAGATGTTTGGTAGAAGGTTTTTAGATGTTTGTTTGTTTGTTTGTTTGTTTGTTTGATGTTTAGATGTTTGGTAGAAGGTTTTTAGATGTTTGTTTGTTTGTTTGTTTGTTTGTTTGTTTGTTTGATGTTTAGATGTTTGGTAGAAGGTTTTTAGATGTTTGTTTGTTTGTTTGTTTGTTTGATGTTTAGATGTTTGGTAGAAGGTTTTTAGATGTTTGTTTGTTTGTTTGATGTTTAGATGTTTGGTAGAAGGTTTTTAGATGTTTGTGGATGTTTAGATGTTTGGTAGAAGGTTTTTAGATGTTTTTAGATGTTTGTTTGTTTGATGTTTAGATGTTTGGTAGAAGGTTTTTAGATGTTTGCAGTTTTTGTAGTTTTTTTTTGTATGTTTTAGATGTTTTGTACTGTAGTTGTTTTTAGAAATTTGTTTTGTAGATGTTTTTAGATGTTTTTGTAGTTTGTTTGTTTGATGTTTGTATGTTTAGATGTTTGGTAGAAGGTTTTTAGATGTTTGTGGATGTTTAGATGTTTGGTAGAAGGTTTTTAGATGTTTTTAGATGTTTGTTTGTTTGATGTTTAGATGTTTGGTAGAAGGTTTTTAGATGTTTGCAGTTTTTGTAGTTTTTTTTTGTATGTTTTAGATGTTTTGTACTGTAGTTGTTTTTAGAAATTTGTTTTGTAGATGTTTTTAGATGTTTTTGTAGTTTGTTTGTTTGATGTTTGTATGTTTAGATGTTTGGTAGAAGGTTTTTAGATGTTTGTTTGCAGTTTTTGTAGTTGATGTTTGTATGTTTGGTAGAAGGTTTTTAGATGTTTGTAGTTTTTTCCCCGTATGTTTTAGATGTTTTGTACTGTAGTTGTTAGAAATTTGTTTTGTAGATGTTTGCAGTTTTTGTAGTTAAGTGTTTTGTAGTTCTTAGAATTTTGTTCTGTATATGTTTTTGTTTTGTTGTTTAGATGTGTTGTAGTTGTTAGTTTGTTTTGTAATTTTTTTTTAATATTTCTTTTGAAAATGTTTTAGATGTTTGTTTGCATTTTATTTTTAATGTTTGTTTTGAAGATATTTTTAGGTTTTGTAGTTTAGATGTTTTATAATTGTTCCGCAGATGTTTGTTTTGTAGATGCTTTTAGATGTTTGTTTGCAGCTTTATTTTTTTAATGCTTGTTTTTGTAGATTTTTTTTTTAGATTATTTTATATGTTAGATGTTTTAGCTTTTCAGATGTTTTTAGATGTTTTGTAGATTTTTGTAGTTATTTGTTTTAATGTTAATTTGTAAATGTTTTGTAGGTATTCAAAGATATTTATAGATGTTTGCAGATTGTAGTTTTGATTCTTAATTCCTCAGCACACATTCCAAAGAGCATGCATTGAAAATGCTTAAAAATAATCTTTCTAATTTTAATTTCATATTGTACACCCACTTTGTTAGACTTAATCTACACCTAAATGAGCACTTTTAAACTTAAACGCAATCATTTTACAAAATTCAGATTTTAATATAATATTTGGGATATTATACGCTTGTCATAAATTGATAGAACCAGTATAGATTGTTATACTGCTCAACATGCTCAAAATATCATATCACTTGTGCAGGACTCCTACAGGAAGCAGGTGGTGATTGACGGAGAGACGTGTCTACTGGACATCTTGGACACTGCAGGTCAGGAGGAGTACAGCGCCATGAGGGATCAGTACATGAGGACAGGAGAGGGCTTCCTCTGTGTCTTTGCCATCAATAACACCAAGTCCTTTGAGGACATTCACCACTACAGGTGAGGGTTAGATACTGTATCAACCCAATGGTGTGCAGAATCAGGTCTGTAAAGGGTTAAATCACCTCACAGAGTCAAATTAATTTTAGACACGCAATGTTCTGTGTGCTTTGGCAGAGAGCAGATAAAACGAGTAAAGGACTCCGAGGACGTCCCCATGGTCCTGGTGGGGAATAAGTGTGATCTTCCATCCCGCAGTGTGGACACCAAGCAGGCTCAGGATTTAGCACGTAGCTATGGCATCCCATTTATAGAGACCTCAGCAAAGACGAGACAGGTATGGAAAACACAGGAGGTTGTGTACTGAATACAAATATGTTTGACAAATCAATGAAAATCAAAGTTTTCACATTGAAAGACTTGATTTTAACTGGTTTAAAGACAGCATGAAATCAAAATCGCCTGTTTTTTTTAATTAATATCCTTGTTGACTGTTTGTCATTATAAAAGATAAACATAATATGTGACCCTGGACCACAAAACTTAAGTAGCACAGCTATATTTGTAGCAATAGCCAACAATACATTGTATGGGTCAAAAATCATTCGGATATTAAGTAAAGATCATGTTCCATGAAGATGCTTTGTAAATTCCCTACCATAAATATCAAAACTTAATTTTTTATTAGTAATATGCATTGCTAAGAACTTCATTTGGACAACTTTAAAGGTGATTTTTAATTTAAGGGTATTGTCATATCCTAACAAACCATGCATCAATGGAAAGCTTGTTTTGTAGGTATTTTAGACGTTTGTTTTGGATAATTTGAGTTAAATGTTTAATGTCTTTTGTAAATGTTTTCTAGGTATTCAAAGATATTTTTAGATGTTTGTAGTTAGTATTCAGCTTTGATATAAATCTTTAAATTGACCCTTATGATTGGTTTTGTGGTGTAGGGTCACACGTTAACTTCTATCCACTTCTAAAACAACTTATGCTGATTCAACTATGGCCACCATTAATGTAAGTCTATAATATCTCAGTATAACATGGGATTCAATTAAATTCTGATGCATAAACTTACAAAATTATTTTGCTCAGAAATGCATCGTTATTGAAACCTAAATGAGTTGTGAAGACCATTTCATGTTGTCTTTAATGTCATGATGATGAATTATGGGATTAATCATGGTTTTAAAATCTGTATTAAAAGTTGACTATAACCAGGTTATATATACACGACCATTCAAGTTTATTTTTTATTTTATTTTTTATTTTTTTTAAGCATATCAAGAACATGTCTGGGTCACATTTCACCCCAAAATGAAAGGAAAGAAAGTAGAAACTATTCTTAATAAATATGTTTTTTTTTTAAATTGCTGTAAGGGGTGTAACTTGCCACTCTATATAGTGCAAAATGCAAAAAACATGTGTCATGGATAACAGCAATCTGTATTCTGTATAGTTATGCATAAATGAGAGTTTGGACAAATTATTGGTACATTTAAATATATTATTGGTACATTATTTATTATATATGAAGTATTTTGAACTCTTTAAATGTATGCATATTCAAAATGTAGCATTTTAATGATCAGTATTTTTTGTTGACTCTTTATAATGTTGTAAGAAGTAATAACTTCAAGTACACTACCAGTCAAAAGTTTTTGAACAGTGTTTTTTTGTGTTTTTTATGCCTGTGTTTATTTGATCCAGAGTACAGCAAAAACAGTCAAATTCTGAAGTATTTTTACCATTTAAAATAATTGCTTTCTATTTGAATATATTTTAAAATGTAATTTATTTCTGTGATTTCAAAGCTGAATTTTTAGCATTTCTCCAGTCACATGATCCTTCAGAAATCATTCTAATATTCTGGTTTGATGCCCAAAAACGTTTATTTTAAATATTTGTTGAAAGCAGAGTACCTTTTTTTTTTTCTTCTTTTTTTTTTAAGGTTTCTTTGAAAAGAATATTCAGAAGAACAGCATTTATCTGAAATAGAAGTCTTTTGTAATATTCTAAATGTCTCTATCACTTTTAATCAATTTAAAGCATCCTTGCTAAATAAAAGTATTAATTTCTATAATATCTTTCCCAAAAAAAGACAAATTATACTAACTCCAAGCTTTTGAATGGTATAGTGTATAATGTCACAGAAGCTTTTTATTTCAGATAAATGCAGGTCTTTGGATCTTTCTATTCGTCAAAGAATCCTGAAAAAAAAAAAAAAAAACTTTCAACTGTTTTAAATATTTATTTTTTGAAGTATTATGTGACTGGAGTAATGATCCTGAAAAGTGAGCCTTGATCACATTCACAATTATATTTTAAAATGCATTCAAATAGAAAGCTGTTATTTTAAATGGTACAACTATTTCACAATATTACCGCATTTCTTGCACTTTGGATCAAATAAATGCAGGCTTGATGAGAAGAGAATCCTAAAGAAACATTAAAAACATTGAATTGTGAGATCAGTTAGACCTAGACATGTTTTTGTAACATTCACACACCAGCTGAAGGCAGTTAAAATGTGCTGAATTGTAGGAAAGCTGCTCATCGCGTCCTGTTGCTTTACACTGGGTTTATGCATGAGTTCGTTGTGACGGGCTTTATGAATAATCAATCAGGTCATATCACACAACACAACTGATCTGCCTCTGGGTTTGTGCCTGGTCTCTCTTGTGCATTCATTGTAATTCGTCTGTGTTTGATTTCATTAATCTCTTAATGGCAAGGAATGCAATTTGGATTGATTGACTGACTGATCAAGGGTCTAATCACTATAAATCAATCGGGGATATTGAAGTGCTCTATCTGTCGTGTTGAATATCAAGGCAGACACTCTACCTCCCTCTGCAGTGCTCAAATCACAACTCCTTGCGGTGCTGGGGTATAATAAAAGCTCCTGAATTAATTTCTTTTCTCTCTGTTTCAAGCCTCACATGCTACCCGCTGACACCGTAGGGTTGTCTTCAATACCCACAATTCCCTCTCTGGCTGCAGGCTGAAATGGTTCTGTGTGTATTGCTCTAATAGCAGATTCACTTTCTAATTCTCTAAATCTATATATCTATATTTGTTTTTTTTTTATTTATTTAGTGGTGTTTAGAGGGACAACTCATTGAGAAAGTCTTTTCGATGCTCCAAAAAAATGACATGACTTCGAATGACCATGTGGAAAAACTAAATTGTGCCAAATTCGTTCCAAATTCCCAGAAATAATCAAAAGAAAACATTTAATATTAATTGTGCCAGCACTTTGTGGAAAACTTTATAGCGCCGCTTGGTTCCCGAAATCCAATTCAGACTGTTTACCCATCTCAGTAATGACCGCTGTGCGTTCCTTAACACTGAAGGGAGTTGTGTTTTGCACTGCAGAGAGTGGAAGATGCCTTTTATACTCTGGTACGGGAGATCAGGCAATACCGGCTGAGGAAACTCAGTAAAGAAGAAAAGACGACGCAATGCATCAAGCTTAAAAAATGTGTTTTGATGTGAGAGGGGTAAGTTTGAAGCGCTGCCCGTCTGCTGCCCAGCTGTGGGGTACGACATCTGCCGTACTATACTTTACGCCTGTTCTCAGGTGGATCTCGAAATCTGTCAAGGAAATATCCAGGTCATATTTCATCCCAAAATTGTTTCATAAAAAGAAGCCTATTTTTAGGAATGGTAAGAGGGATCATACAAAATCCAATTTTTTTATTTTATTTTTTTTTTTTCTGACTTGAATAAGATATGTTTACATATAGTCCACAAGAGAAATAATAGTTGAATTTGAAAAATGACCGTTCAAAAGTTTACATACGCCTGTTTCTTAATACTTTGTGTAGTTGTTCTCGAGTACCTTGTTTGTCCAGAACTGACTGCTGTTCTTCAGAAAAAAATTCAGGTCTCTCAAATTCTTTTGGTTTTCCAGCATTTTGTATATTTGAACCCTTTCCAACAATGACTGTATGATTTTTGAGATCCATCTTTTCACACTGAGGACAACTGAGGGACTCATATGCAACTATTACAGAAGGTTCAAACATTCACTGATGCTCCTGACTGAAAAACTATGCTTTAAGAGCAAGGGGGTAAAATCTTTTTGAATTTGACTATCAGGGTAGATCTAACTTATTTTGTCTTCTGGGAAACATAAGTATCTTCTGTAGCTTCTGAAGGGCAGTACTAAATATAATATGATATATGAAAATATGTGACCTGAAATTTTCAAAATTGATAGGGGATATTAGAGCTGCACGATTCTGAATAAAATGAGAATCACAATATTTTTATTTTATTTTTTATTTTATTTTTGCGCAGAATAAAGATCACGATTCTCTCACGATTCTGGAGAACTTTTTTATTTGAAAGATTTACCCCTGAACATTAGGTTATCAAACAGCAGTGAAATGAGACAAAATAAACTTTGCTTTATAACATTTTATTACATTTATTTAAATTTAATGTAAACACAAACTCACCATTAAACATTAAAAAATAAACATACAAAGGTGTCAGAGTAAAGCGATTTAAAGATTCTTAGCTAGAAACACTAGCCTATCAACATCAGCGTCCACTCTGTGGGATGCCCAAGTTTACTTCACCATTTTACAAATAAATCCTAATCTAATCATGACAAACTATATATCGTTGGAGGCTCCTAAATAAATATTTGACTTTTTTTTTTTTTTTTTTTTTGCAAATTATGTAGGAAAATAATTTGACACGAGTTTCATAGATTAATTTATGACAAGAGTGCACCTCAAAAATCTCCTTCATAACAGGAGTTCTGACCTTTTTCACAATTTGTTGCTTTCTTGACTATAAGTCAAATTTACTAGTCATTTAAATACATTTACTCAATTATCTGGACTACAAGATTATTTTTGAATGTCTGTTCTTTTGAAATTACATTATTGGCCATATCTCAAAATGGAACGTTGCAACTTCTGACTCATTTCAGCAGGTCGGGTCACATATGATGTTTAGGAAAAATAAGAAAAATGCAAATTTTCATTCAGTGCAAAAGTTTTCACCCCCGGCTCTTAATGCGTGGTTTTTCCTTCTGGAGCATCAGTGAGCGTTTGAACCTTCTCTAATAGTTGCGTATTAGTCTCTCAGTTGTCCTTAGTGTGAAAAGATGGATCTCAGAATCATACAATCATCGTTGTAAAGGGTTCAAATACACACAAATGCTGAAAAACCAAAGAATTTGTAGGACCTGAAGGGTTTTTCCTGAAGAACAGCAGGCAGTTTAACTGTTCAGGACAAACAAGAGACTCATGAACCACTATCACCAGACAAAAATCATTCAGGTAACAACACAGTATCAAGAGTAAAGTGTATGTAAACTTTTGAACAAGGTCACTTTATAAATTCAACTATTATTTTCTCTTGTGTACTATATGTAAATGTCTTCTATGTGAAATATCTTATTCCGGTCAGTACTAAATTAAAAATGACATGCATTTTGAATGATCTCTTATTTTGGTAAAATTAACATTTTGCAGATTCTGTAAGGAGTATGTAAACCTATGACCTTAACTGTATTGGTATGTAGTATTTGTTAATTTATTTAATGCCAATTGTAACGCAACATGACTTTCCAAACAGAAATTGTGCTTTTGTTTATTGGTAGTGTTTGTTGTGATGAATTTAGCAAATGCTAAATGTAATTTAAAAAATATTTTTCCAGACAAGATTTATTTTTTACATACTTGACTAACAGATTTTAAGGATTGCCATAATTTGAAAATATAATTTCCCATACAGGATTCAAGCGTTTAAAAGTGCTCTACTGCCATGAAAATGTCACGATGCAAAAAAGTAAAGGAAACAGAAATGTTTCTACAAACTTGCAAAATATGGTCAATTTTGTTCAATTTTGGGATTGAGTATGAACGTTTCTTTGTGAGATTCACACTTACCTTTTCACTTTAAAGAATAGTGCACCCGAAAATGAAAATTCTGTCATTAGTTACTCACCCTCTTGTCATTACAAACCTGTAAGATTTTTGAAACGCACAAAGATATGTTGGATGAAATCCAAGCGCTTTCTGACACTCCCTAGACAGCAACGCAACTGACACATTGAAGCCACAGAAAGGTAGTAAGGACATTGATAAAATGCTCCATGTGACATCAGTGGTTCAACCTTAATTTTATGAAGCTATGAGAATGGTTTTTGTGTGCAAAGAAAACAAAAATAAGTTCATACATGTGCATTCCTCTGCTTGAAAACAAGCTGCAGAACACACATCAAAGACTGACACGGGAGAGAAGAAATTGTCGAATAATGCTGTTGTTTTAGTTTTCTTGGTGCACAAAAAGTATCCTCATAGCTTCATAACATTACCGTTGAGCCACTGATGGCACATGGACTATTTTAGCCCTAATTTTTGTCCTTACTATCTTTCTAGGCCTTGATCGTGTCAGTTGCATTGCCGTCTATGCAGGCTCTGAAAGCTCTTAGATTTAATCAAATTAATTTGTGTTTTGAAGATGAACGAAGGTCTTACAGGTTTGGAACGACATAAGAGTAAGCAATTAATGACAGATTTCCGTTTCTGGGTGAACTATCCTTTAAATTTTCACCATAAGGGTTCTGGTTTGGTGGACATGGTCTTTTTAACACTTATCTGAGACCAGTTTTAATGTTAAGTGGCTTATGTTTGGAATATGGCGGCAAAAGTTGGGCATAGGTCTCTGAAAAGTCCTTGTTAATTTCTATTTATAGTGTTTAATGCTTTAATCGTCTGAAATTTGGTTTCCTTTTATTTTAAAGGGCGTGGACGACGCGTTTTATACTTTAGTCCGAGAAATCCGGAAACACAAGGAGAAGATGAGCAAGGAGGGCAAGAAGAAAAAGAAGAAATCCAAAACAAAATGTGTATTAATGTGAACAAGCCTTTCCTGTCATTATAGACTCAAAACAAACAAAAAACAAGTTCCGCAACTGCATTTTTGTACATTACACTAAATTATTAGCCTCTTCAGAAATACAGAATGGATCCTTATTCTACTTGCTTTCTTAAAAGAAATAAGCTTTACTTCTCGTTCGGTGCCAGTTGCCCCAAAGTGTTGGTCCCTTGACACCTTTATGGCTTATTTTATCGAGTGGGCTGTCAGAACTGGTTTTATTTTTGCAGTTGGTTTGTCTAGAGTAGTAAAGAAAGGTGTGGACTTGGAAACATGTATGAGAGAGCTATTGTTTAGCCATGAAATTTGCATGTGAGTCACTTGATTTTACAGGAACTGAAACTTTTGAGGAATTGCTTTTTTTAGGACCAACACTTTCAGCGGGTGTTTTGATACATTATCACTGTGTATGACCCTGCCTTTGGACGTCCCAGACTTCCAAAAACAACCTGCATGTGAACTTCCATTGTAGTCGCCCTCTCTCGAAAGCCATGGTAATGTGTATATATGGTGAAATCTTAACCACGTTCACTTTATTTCCCTGTTTGCATGCTGTGTTCTGTTTGTTAAACTTCCAGGGAACGGTAATGCGTCAAATACTGTATAATAGCCACTGTTGTTTAGAAAGGATTGGCCGTTGTTTATTTTTGGTTAAACTCATGGGGGTTTATATACAAGTCCAAATCTGCTAAGAGGTAACAGCATAATTAATCAAATTAACATTTTGTCAAACTTAAGTGAGATAATAGTGATCTACACTTTCAGTCAAAAGTTTTTGAACAGTAAGATTTTTTTTTTTTTTATTGAAATGTTTTATTTGATCCAAAGTACAGCTAAAATTCTAAAATATTTTTAGTATTTAAAATAACTGTTTTCTATTTGAATAGGTTTTAAATTGTGATTTATTCCTGTGATTTCAAAGCTGAATTTTTAGCATTGTTCCTCCAGTCACATGATCCTTCACAAATAATATTTTGATTTGCTGCTCAAAAAAAAAAAAAACCATTACATTGAAGGCTTTGATTAATAAAGTTCAGAAGAACAGCATTTATCGGAAATTGAAATCTTTTGTAACATCGTAAATGTCTTTAACATCACTTTTGATCAATTTAAAGCATCCCTGCTGAATAAAAATATTGATTTCTATCATTTCTCCCCCCCCCCCATAAAATACCAAAATTTTGAATGGTAATGTTACAAAAGATTTTATTTCAGATAAATGCTTTGTTTATCAATCCTAAAAAAAAAAAAAAAGTTTTAAACATTGATAATGTTTCTTGAACAGCAAACCAGCATATTAGAATGATTTCTGAAGGATCATGTGACACTGGAGTAATGATGCTAAAAATTCAGCTTTGAAATCACAGGAATAAATTAAATTTTAAAATAAATTCAAATAGAAAGCAGTTATTTTAAATGGTAAAATCATTTCAAAATTTGACTCCTTTTAAGTCACTTTCAATTTCAGCAAGTACAGGACAAATTTATTCTTGCGTGTCTTAGTATTAGGTATGCTACAGTTTTGATAGACTGCATGTTGAAGCACTCGGGTGGCATTTTCTCCTCGGAAAGCGATGAAGTTAAATTTCACACTGCCCGGATGTTTTAAGGCGAGGCACTGCTGGTAAATAGGGTAAAAAAATAACTGCCAGTTATCGCCTTACTTACCCAGATGCTTGATTACATTGATAATCGCAGACATTTTTTGTATTACAAGTTTTCTACAATTTTTAGGCTTAAATATGCAAATGAGCCATTATTTAATGAAATATGCACTAATTTGCATGCATTTCTAGTACAAAAATCAACACTGGATGAAGTCAGTTTTAAAATTCTTGTTTTTTTTTTTGACATATTAGAGTCAAATGTTTTTACAGAGAGGAGTATGTTTGTTACTCCATAATTCAGAAAAAAACTGAACAAACAGAAAACAATGTATTTTTTAACATTTTGTGGGGAGTAAAATGTTGCATCAAATCAAGCTAATTCTATATGAACAAATCCCTCTGTTAAAACCTTCCAGGATATACAGTAGACAAGAATAAAAGTCAAGTTTGATGCGTGTAAGTACTACTAAAGTGGCGATTTATGGCTCAGTGTAGGACAAAAAACTCATTTTGAGAAAACTGCCTTTAAAAATATGGGTTGTAATTGAAATCTATTGACACAAATAGATAAAGTGCTATAAAAGAAACTCTTAACGGTGTCTGTCTGGGTGTTTTCCTTCCACTAGTCTGAAAGAACACCTAATGAGAAAGCAAAAAGCCCAAAATCTCAAATTTGACAGGTGCATGAAAAAAAAAAAAACAGCGTTTTTGCCTGCAGTGTCTCCCCTGAACCTCTGGAGGCTTGTAAAAACGGAGCATTGTGCGTGTTATTTTTAACAGACGAAATGTTACATTCGACTGTCGCAAATTCATTGACTTTGAAATCAAGTTGTTCTTTTCCAGATTTTGATGCAGAAAGTTACTTTCAGCTGCGTTTCCATTACATATTTGCGCAGAACTTGCGTTTATAAATGTAGAATAAAAAATAAACGATTATAAAATGACAGCGTTTTCATGAACCAATGTTTATGCAACTAAAACTTTTTTCACTCTCGCTATGTCATGACGACCGATGTTGGTACACTATAAAAAGTTTTCATCAGTTTCAACTTAAAATCTTAAGGCAGCTGCTAAACTTAATTTAAGTTAAATCAACTTAAGTCATTTAAACAAGTTATATCAACTCATTTTTATTGTAATAAGTTCAAATGACTTGTAGTTTTAAGCTGATTTAACTTAAGTTTAGCAGCTACCTTAAGTTTTTAAGTTAAATCAGCTTAAAACTACAAGTCATTTTAACTTATTACAATAAAAATGAGTTGACATAACTTGTGTTTAAATGGCTTAAGTTGATTTAACTTAAAATCTTAAGGCAGCTGCTAAACTTAATTTAAGTTAAATCAACTTAAGTCATTTAAACTCAAGTTATATCAACTAATTTTTATTGTAATAAGTTCAAATAACTTGTAGTTTTAAGCTGATTTAACTTAAGTTTAGCAGCTACCTTAAGTTTTTAATTAAATCAGCTTAAAACTACAAGTTATTTTAACTTATTACAATAAAAATTTGTTGATAACTTGTGAGTTTAAATGACTTAAGGTAGCTGCTGCCTTAAGATTTTAAGTTAAATCAACGTAACTCATTTAAACTCAAGTTATATCAACTCATTTTATTGTAATAAGTTAATAACTTTTAGTTTTAAGCTGATTTAACTTAAACTTAAGGTAGCTACTGCCTTAAAATTAAGTTAAACCAACTTGTAGTTTTAAGCTGATTTAACTTAAAATCTTCAGTTAAATCAACTTAAGTCATTTAAACTCAAGTTATATCAACTAATTTTTATTGTAATAAGTTCAAATAACTTGTTTTAAGCTGAGTTAACTTAAGATTTTAAGTTAAATCAACTTAAGTCATTTAAACTCAAGTTATATCAACTAATTTTTATTGTAATAAGTTCAAATAACTTGTTTTAAGCTGATTTAACTTAAGTTTAGCAGCTGCCTTAAGTTTTTAATTAAATCAGCTTAAAACTACAAGTTATTTTAACTTATTACAATAAAAATGAGTTGATATAACTTGGTGAGTTTAAATGCCTTAAGATTAAGTTAAATCAACGTAAGTCATTTAAACTCAAGTTATATCAACTCATTTTATTGTAATAAGTTCAAATGACTTGTAGTTTTAAGCTGATTTAACTTAAGATTTTAAGTTAAATCAACTTAAGTTTTTAAGTTGAAACTGGTGAAAGCTTTAGGTTTATGTATATCGCAGCCCCCACAGCAGCCATTATTTTTAATTTGAAGAAAATAAATAAAAAATTGATGACTTGAAAGAATGATCATGACTTTTACCTACACCAAGTGAGCTGTAAATGTTAAACGGTTTCCTTTGCACTTTTGCGAAACTTTACTATTTCGAATTGCCTAAAAAACCACCTCATGTAAGCATAACTTTATTTTTGTTTTGCGCTATATATTTTTGCGAGATTGACGTTTTCAATTTGCGCAATTTGAAGAGTAATGGAAACACGGCTGTTGTCTCATTTTAAATCTTAACTTGTTCCTTAGCAGATTTTGACTCAAATATAAAGCTGGAGTTGACCAATCAGAATCAAGTATTCCAGAGAGTGTCTAATGTTTCAAATCTCTTTTCATAAGGATCTACACTAGCGAAAGCCTCACTTCTGCACTCAAAGGAGGATTTTTATTACGTATGAATATTTACCCTCTTGTGCCCAGCCAAACAGCGCCTTAGTCTGAAATGTTTTTTTTTTTTTTTTTGGCTAAATTGATTTGTGAATATAACCTACTGTACCACTAGTTATTGTGATGCACATATATGTAAAAAAAAAAAAAAGACAAATGCCTTGTTTGTTTATGCTGCCATCAACCATCGAGACATTCTGGTTCTAAAAGCTGAACGCATAAACTAAAAGGCAGTCCTGATCTAGTATACTACGGTAAAAAGGCTAGCTTAGTTGTGGAGGGCACATTTTCAGCCATCACTCAAACCAAAGAGAGTGATATAAAGATTTATTTTGTGTGGCAATACTTGTGATGTCATTTCTAGGAGATTTTCCAATATTTCCGAGCAGAACGTTGCTTTAAAAACCTTCGGTCAGCTGTTTTACCATGCGTCCTTAACCAGTACTAGTTTGTTTCTATTTCGCAGTTTGACTAATGCAGATCAATCAGGATGTCCGCTCTTATGCAAAGTTTCAAAAGTGTTTTGGGTGATTTCTGTTCCCTTTAAAAATCATTTACTAGCCGTCTGTAACGCGAGTAGCAAAGTCGTTAGATATTTTTTTGAAATGTTCTCTGTCTGTTTGTGTGCCAATTGCAAATGTTGATAAAATGGTTCACGTATACATGGACCTGGTTTTAACAGCCTTTGTACGGTTGTGATAAGAAAGATGACTATTTTGTAAATTGTGCTTTTTTTCGGTTTAATGAATTGAATGACACTTAATTGCAATTAAGGGTCACGTGTTAAACGTCTATGAGAAAGTGCCGATCTGAGGTCGTCTTTCGCATCTGGAATCTGGAGGAAAGCTGTTCTCAGATCTGCACTGTTTTATAAATGCAACCCGATCCTGTTTTTCCCCATTAATCTCATCAGTCTTATTTAATGTGTAATTAAAAGACGTACATAAAACCCACAGGAGAGACTCTTTTTGTCTGTTTGTTGGTTAACAATGAGTGCTTTGTGAAATTATACCAGAGATATTATTTTCAAAGTTGAATCTCATGAAACCTAATAAGAACGTTTTGTCCACAATATCAGATTTTGTATTATTATACAAAATACAGTAAAAACAATAATAATGTAACAGTAATAATGCAAAATGTCAAACCAGTCTTAAGTAGCTCGGGTATATTTGTAGCAGTAGCTAAAAATACAGGGGTCAAAATCTTTTTTTTTTTTAAATGCCAAAAAATCATTAGTATAGGTAAATATTATGTTCCATGAAGATATTTTTAAATATCCTACCATAAATATGTCTCAACTTAATTTTTGATTAGTAATATGCTTTAGTAAGAACTTCATTTGGACGACTTTAAAGACAATTTTCTTAGTATTTGGAATATTATTATTATTATTTTTTTTATTTATTTTTTTTTTTTTGCACCCTCAGATTGCAGGTTTTCAGTTGTATTTCTGCAAAATATTATAACAAACCATACATCAATGGAAGGTTTATTTATGCAGCTTTCAGATGTATAACTCTCAATTTCACAAAATTCACCCTTATGACTGGTTTTGTCAATTTTTTTACTTTTTATGAAGTAGTAAGTCAAAATTATAGGATTTTATGAAAATGTTGGCATTTGTCATAATTTTGACACATTATCTTATAGTTATGACTTGTCATAATTTTCACGTTTTATGAATCAAAATTATGGTATTTAATAAAGTTGACGTTTGTCACAATTTTTCCTTTTTATCTTAGTGTGTCATAATTGACTTTTTATCCTATAGTTATGACTTAGTCATAATTTACACTTTATGAATCAAATTTGGAATATTATGAAAATGTTGACATTTGCCATAATTTTGACTCTTTATCTAATAGTTATGACTTGGTCTGTCATAATTGACTTTTGATCCTATAGTTATGACTTATTTTGTCATAATTTAGAATTTTTATCTTATAGTTGTTACTTAGTTTGTCATATTTTACTCCTTTTTATGAATTAAGATTTTGGGATTTTATGAAAATGTTGACATTTGTCACAATTTTTTACTTTTTATCTTATAGATATGACTTAGTTTGTCGATTTTAACTTTTTATGAATCTAAATTTTGGGATTTTATAAAAATGTTGACATTTGTCATATGGCTTATTTTGTTGTTATTTTCATAATTTACACTTTATGAATCAAGATTTTGGGATTTTATAAAAATGTTGACATTTGTCAATTTTGACACTTTATCCTATAGCTATGGCTTATTTTGTCATTATTTTCACTTTTTATCTTATAGTTATGACTTAGTTTGTCATAATTTACACTTTTTATGAATCAAAACTGATTTTATGAAAAGTTGACATAGTTGACATCTTATAGTTATGACTTAGTGACTTATGTCATAAATGTTGACATTTGTCACAATTTTTACTTTTTATCTTATAGTTATGACTTAGTGTGTCATAACTGACTTTTTATCCTATAATTGTGACTTATTTTGTCATAATTTAAAATTGTTATCTTATAGTTATGGCTTATTTTGTCATTTTATATTCACTTTTTATCTTAAAGTTATGACTTAGTTTGTCATAATTTTCACTTTTTATGAATCAAAATTTGGGGATTTTTATGAAAATGCTGACATTTGTTCTAATTTCAACTTTTTATCTTACAGTTATGACTTAGTGTCATAATTGACTTTTTTATCATAATTTTGAATTTTTATTAATCAAAATTGTGATTTTATGAAAATGTATCCTATAGTTATGACTTATTTTGTCATGATTTTTAATTATTATAACAGTCCAAATTATGGGATTTTATGGAAATGTTGAGATTCGTCACAATATTGCCTTTTTAACTATAGTTATGACATAGTTTGTCATCATTTTGACTTTTTTATCTTATAGTTATGGCTTATTTTGTCCTTATTTTCACTTTTTATCTTATAGTTATGACTTAGTTTGTCACAATTTCCACTTTTTATAAAACAAAATGTTGTGATTTTATGAAAATGTTGAAATTTGTCGTAATTTTAAATATGTTATAGTTATGACTTAGTGTGCCATAATGGACTTTTTATCTTATAGTTATGGCTTATTTTGTCATTATTTTCACCTTTATCTTATAGTTATGACTTAGTGTGTCAATTTTCACTTTATTATTGGATTTTATGAAAATTTGGCATTTGTCATAATTTTGACTTTCATATAGTTATGACTTATTTTGTCATCATTTTTAATTTTTATCTTATAGTTATTGCTAATTGTGTCATTATTTTCAAAATTTTGGAATTTTATGAAAATGTTGACATTTTAAAAAGTTATGACTTAGTGTGCCATAGCTGACTTTTTATCCTATAGTTATGAATTTTATCATAATTTTACATTTTTATGATAGGTCAAAATGATTGGATTTTATGAAAATGTTGACATTTGTCAATATGACTATCTTATAGTTATGACTTAGTTTGTCATAATTTACACTTTTTATGAATTAGAATTGTGATTTTATAAAAAATGTTGACATTTTGAAAAGTTGTGACTTAGTGTGCCATTGACTTTTTATCCTATAGTTATGAATTTTATCATAATTTTACATTTTTATGATAGGTCAAAATGATTGGATTTTATGAAAATGTTGACATTTGTCAATATGACTATCTTATAGTTATGACTTAGTTTGTCATAATTTACACTTTTTATGAATTAGAATTGTGATTTTATAAAAAATGTTGACATTTTGAAAAGTTGTGACTTAGTGTGCCATTGACTTTTTATCCTGTAGTTATGAATTATTTTGTCATAATTTTGAATTTTTATGACAGTCAAAATTATGGGATTTTATTAAAATGTTGACATTTGTCAATATGACTATCTTATGGCTTATTTTGTCGTCATTTTTTCCTTATAGTTATGACTTAGTTTGTCATAATTTACACTTAATGAATCAAAATGGTGATTTTATGAAAATGTTGACATTTTGAAAAGTTGTGACTAAGTGTGCCATAATTGACTTTTTATCCTATAGTTATGAATTATTTTGTCATAATTTTGAATTTTTATGACAGTCAAAATTATGGGATTTTATTAAAATGTTGACATTTGTCAATATGACTATCTTACGGCTTATTTTGTCGTCATTTTTTCCTTATAGTTATGACTTAGTTTGTCATAATTTACACTTAATGAATCAAAATGGTGATTTTATGAAAATGTTGACATTTGTCACAATTCGAAATTAAGATCTATACATCATCTGAAAGCTGATAAATGAGCTTTCCATTGATGTATGGTGTGTCAGGATAGGACAATATCTGGCTGAGATACAACTATTTGAAAACCTGGAATCTGAGGGTGCAAAAAAATCGAAATATTGAGAAAATCACCTTTAAAGTTGTTCAAATGAAGTTCTTAGCAATGCATATTACAAATTAAAAATTAAGTTTTAATATATTTACAGTAGAAAATGTACAAAATATCTTCATAGAACATGATCTTTACTTAACATCCTAATGATTTTTGGCATAAAAGAAAAATCAGTCATTTTGATCCATACAATGTATTTTTGGCTATTGCTACAAATATACCAATGTTAAAAACGATTGTGCTGATTAATATGACTGCTATGTATTTATACATTGAATTTAAAGTGATTTCCATGAGATTTCTGCTTCTACGTCTGCATGCATGTCTCTTGTGTGCCACCAAGTGGCAGTATTCTCTCATGCCATGATCTACTAGTTTCACAGATGGTCTTCTGTAATGTCATCCTAACAGAATTAAAATTACAGGCACTCTCAATAACTCCCTGATTTAATCCAGGGCGCCGTATCATTTCTTCGGCGTAATTACATTCACCACGTGAAATTAAATATCGAGCTTGCTGTGGATTTGAAACCTACCTTTGTCTCTGGTGCCAAGATGAATAGGTTGTTCCATATTAGTTTAGCTGCAGGCGAAAAGGACACGTTTCATAGGATAAGCCATTTGCCATTAATAATGCAGTTTTTAAATGTGATTGCGGGGCTCGGGTGTCCTCTCTGCTGTCTCGATACAATTTTATAAGGAATACAAAAATATACATGTAAGGTCTAATTATGCTGTGTAGGAAGCCTACAGAAACCTGAAGAAAACTACTGAGCGTAATGTTGGGCTTGTTTTTAGAATGTGTTTTTGCCCTAAAATGATTTTTTTCATGACCTTTTTGTCATTCGTTTCTGATTCGTGATTACTAGATACGATTTGTAATTCTTCCAGGCAGATTTCATTTGTATTACAGGCATTGATCTTTTGAATTAAAGTATATTTGATCAGTTTTACTTCTTAGTATGAAATCTAATCATGCTTTGATAAATCCTAGTAATTACAACATACAAAAGCTGTACTGTAATTATGAGCTAAAAAGATCAAATTGAGATACTAAGTCATATTTCTAAGATAAACCGTTGTAAGAGATGAAGACGTACAATAATTCTGATTAAAAATATTTATGACAAACAGTTGAAATTGAAACGAGAAGCCATCATGACAATGAGTTTTGAGATGTGTAGAAATTATGACATTAGAAAGTCACAATTATGACCATTTTGACTAGGTTTTGATGTGTCATAATTGTGAGTTTTTCTGGAAATGTTGACATTTTTCATAATTGTGACTTTTTGTCCTATAATTCTGACATAATTTAGATTTTTTATGACAGTCAAAATTATGGGGTTTTATGGAAATGTTGATATTTGTCATATTTTTGACTTTTCATTGGACTTTTATAGTTATGACGTAGTTTGCCATAATTTTGACTTGTTATAACATAGTAAGTCATAATTATGAGATTTTATGAAATTGTTGACATTTGTCATAAGTTTCATAAAACGCTTTGTCATCATTTTGATTGAAATTTTATGAAAATACTGACGTTATAAATGACTATTTTAAAGTTATGGTGTAGTTTGTCATAATTTTGACTTTTTATCGTATATTTAGTACTTAGTTTGTCATAATTATGACTTTTTTAAACAGTAAATCATAATAATAAAATGTTGACTTTGCTGTAAATGTGTTTTTTATTTTATTTTATAGTTATAATTTAGTTGGCCATATTTTTCACTTTAGTCACTCATAATTGTGATTTTTTTTAATCTTGTAGTTATGGCTTAGTTTGTCATAATTTTCCCTTTTTATGACAATAAATCATGATTGTGTTTTATGAAATGAATCGTATTATGACTTAGTTTGTCATAATTTTCACTTTTTATGACATAGTAAGTCGAAATCATGATTTTATAAAAAAGTTGACATTTGTCATAATTGTCAGATTTGATCTTATACTTAGTTTGTCATAGTTTTGACTTTTTATGACATAGCAAGTCATAATTATACAATTTTATGAAAATGGTGACAATTGTCATAATTGTGACTTTATCTTGTAGTTATGGCTTAGTTTGCCATAATTTTCACTTTTTATGACAGTCAAAATTGATATTTTATGAAAATGTTGACATGTCATAATTTTATTGTTATGACTTAGACTTAGTTTGTCATAATTTTCACTTTTTATCTTGTAGTTATGACTTAGACTTAGTTTGTCATAATTGTGACTTTTTATAACAGTCAAAATTATGAGATTTTATAAAAATGTTGACATTTGTCATGAGTTTCATAAAACGCTTTTTTTTTACTTTTTTGACATAGTCAAAATTATGATTTTTTTTTAAAATATTGACGTTATAAATGTGACTTTATAATAAAGTTATAACTTAGTTTGTCATAATTTTGACTTTTTATAACAGTCAAAATTATGAGATTTTATGAAACTTGACATTTGTCAAATTTTTGACTTCTCATCTTATGATTTAGTTTGTCATCATTTTGACTTATGACAGTCAAAATTGATATTTTAGGAAAATGTTGACGTTAGTTTTCACTGTAGTTTGTCATAAGTGTCACTTTTTATCTTATATTTAGGACTGTTTTTAACATAGTAAGACATAATTAGATTTTCTAAAATTTTGATATTTGCTGTAAATGTGTTTATTTTATAGTTATAATTTAGTTTGTCATATTTTTTTCACTTTTTATGAGTCAAAACGTTGGGATTTTATGAAAATGTTGACATTCGTCATAATTTTATATTTTTATCTTGTAATTATGACTTAGTTTGTCATAATTTTCACTTTATGACATATTCAAAGTCAAATTCATGAGATTTTATATAAAAAGTTGACAGTTGACATTTGTCATAATTGTCAGATTTGATCTTATACTTAGTTTGTCATAGTTTTGACTTTTTATGACAAGTTATAATTATACAGTTTTATGAAAAATAGTGACAATTGTCATAATTGTTACTTATCTTGTAGTTATGGCTTAGTTTGTCATAATTTTCACTTTTTATGACACCGTAAGTCAAAATCATGAGATTTTATGAAAATGTTGACATTTGTCATAATTGTCAGATTTGATCTTATACTTAGTTTGTCATAGTTTTGACTTTTTATGACATAGCAAGTCATAATTATACAATTTTATGAAAATGCTAACAATTGTCATAATTGTGACTTTTTATCTTGTAGTTATGGCTTACTTTGTCATAATTTTCACTTTATGACAGTCAAAATTGATATTTTATGAAAATGTTGACATGTCATAATTTTCACTTAGTATCTTATTGTTATAACTTAGTTTGTCATAATTTCACTTTTTTATAACAGTAAATTATGATTGTGTTTTATGAAAATGGCTTTTATCTTATTGTGACTTAGTTTGCCATAAATTGGACTTTTATCTTATAATTATGACTTAGTTTGCCATAAATTGGACTTTTATCTTATAATTATGACTTAGTTTGCCATAAATTTGACTTTTATCTTATAATTATGACTTAGTTTGCCATAATTTTGACTTTTTATGACAGTCCAAATTATGATATTTTATGAAAATTTTGACATTTGTCATAATTTTGACTTTTATGTAATAATTGTGACGTAGCATATCTTAATTTTGGCTAATGTCATAATTACATGACTCTTGTTTCAGTTTTGTCTTTTTATCTTACCATTATGGCTGCTTATGTCAAAATTATGATTTACCAAAAAATTATGAAATTAGAAATAAGCTACTATATTTTACACAATCACACACAGCTGATTTTGTTGCAATATATCACCTTCATTCACAAAAGAGCAAAACTTTTAGCAAAAAATGTCAGCAGTTTACATTGCAGTCACTGAAACTAAAGAAACTTTCTTGCCTCAACGGATTCAAAATGCTTTGCGGCCAAAATGGCAGAGCCCAAGTATATGACTCAGCCCACAACTAAATTTCGATCGTCCCTCCGCTTCAGCTCTGAACTAATTGTGTCCAAACTCTTGAAAAATAGGTCTGTGACCACAGTTGTTCATTTTACATCCTTGTCTCGTAGTGGACAAGCAGGTGACCTTAATACTCAATCACTGTCTTCTGGTTCTCAGATGGTCTAGATTAGGCTCTCACAAATGTTTTTGAACCAGGTTTTCCCAAAAGCCCTGTCCAAAACCCAATTTACATCAAGATAAACCTTGTTACACTTGAAATGCCACATAAACAATGTGATAGACTCTCAAATCCTCTTGTTAACCTTTAAAATAGCAATAACAGTGGCTCCACCACTCCAGCAGCACAAATGGTGAGAGAAAATGGAAGACTCCAGTAAATTATGCAGACTATTTCTCGACTGTATCATAGACCTGAGCCCTGACAGGAGGGAATGGAGAGGAAAATACAAGCTGGAGCAGTCACTGTAAATCCTCCTCTTGATTCTCCTGGGTGCACCTTAGGCCAGAGCCTGTCAGTCAAACCTCCTCCACAGCTGTAATCTCTGGACAACAATGAGGGGCCTGCATGTCTGATAAAACTGCTGAAACTGAGCAATCCTCATCCGCACAACCTCCTCTGGGCCGAGAGGACAGTCAAATGGAGGATGTTCAGAAGTTGACAGACTCACAACTCTCTCAAACATGCCTGTGAAATCCCCCCCAAACTGGGACAAAGATATTTTGTCCATGTTGCAAAATGTTTCTGGATACAAAGTGAATTTTGAACCGTCTCTTCACAAGTCCTTACTTTCTTGCATTGTTGAGTAGTCAGTAATGAGGCCAGTAAGGAGACAGTATGAATGCAAAATAAAGCACACACACATTCAAAACTACAGTAAAACAGTAATATTGTGAAATATTTTGACCGTAACTGTTTTCATGTATTCCTGTAATGGCCAAATGTGACCCTGGAACACAAAACCTGTCTTAAGTAGCACAGGTATATTTGTAATACATTGTATGGGTCAAAATGATTGAATTTTCTTATATGACAAAAATCAGTAGGATATTAAGTGAAGATCATGTTCCATTAAGATATTTTGTAAATTTTCTTATCATAAATATATCAAAACTTAATTTTTGATTAGTAATATGCATTGCTAAGAACTTAATTCTTAGCAATGCATATTATTTAATGCATTAAATTGCCTTTAAATACAACTTTAAAGGCGATTTTCACAATATTTAGATTTTCTTGCACCCTCATGTTACGTCCCTGGACGTACTTTTTGGTCTAGAGGCCGTTCAGATCCCGGACGAGCCCCCACTTGTTACGTTCCCCTTCTGTCTAGGGGATTGTGAGGGAAAGAAGGCAAAAAGCATAAATAATTTTTAGAAAAAGGCGATAACACATGTCAGTCCTCTGACCCAGAGTAAAGGAGATGACACCATTAGACCTCCTTAAAGGGATAGTTCACCCAAAAATGAAAATTTTATGTTTATCTGCTTACCCCCAGGGCATCCAAGATGTAGGTGACTTTGTTTCTTCAGTAGAACACAAACGAAGATTATTAACTCAAACCGGTGCAGTTTGTCAACCATATAATAGCAGTGGATGAGCACCAAACCTTTAAAAGTAAAAAAAAATGCACAGACAAATCCAAATTACACCCTGCAGCTTGTGACGATACATTGATGTCCTAAGACACGAAACAATATTTTTTTGCGAGAAACTGAACAGTAATTATAAAATTTTTTACCTCTGATATGTCCAACTGTCCTGAGCGCATGCTCAGCGTCCGTCATGTTACATGTGTGCACGCTCTGGCGTAGTATATGCAAACGCCGGAAGTGATTTGTCGAGTGTATACGTCACTCATTGTTTACACAGAGCACAGAGATTGTTTGTATAGCGGCTATTCAAAATGGTAATTACCTGCGCTTATCCTGATTGTTCAAACCGATTTAAAGCTAAAAGATTAAGTTTGCTTGCGCAAACTCATCCGGGACTGTTGACTTTTCACCGATTTGCCCTTCCGGTGTTTGCGTATACTACGCCAGAGCGCATACACAGGTAACGCGCCAGATGCTGAGCTTGTGCTCAGGACAGTTGGACGTGGCTGTGTATCAAAGGTAAAAAATTATATAAATACTGTTCAATTTCTTGCAAAAACCGATTGTTTCGTGTCTTAGGACATCAATGTATCATCACGAGCTGCAGGGTGTAATTTGGTTTTGTCTGTGCATGTATTTTTTATTTTCAAAGGTTTGGTGCCCATCCACAGCCATTACATGACTTACAGACTGCAATGGTTTGAGTTTAAGATCTTCGTTTGTGTTCTACTGAAGAAACAAAGTCACCTACATGTTGGATTCCCGGGGGGTAAGCAGATAAACATCAAATTTTCATTTATAGGTGAACTATCCCTTTAAGGGCTACTGGCAAGTGCCCCTCACTCCTCGTGCCTCTGAGATTTCTGCGTTTGTGTCACCAGATCATTTTATGCAGTTAAAGGTTCTAGCATTCGGGATGCGGAATGCACCCACTACCTTCCAACACCTGATGCAGAGGGTCCTGGCAGGTGTCACAGATTGCGAGGTCTACAAAGACAATGTTGTTGTCTATTCAAGTTCATGGGAAGAACATGTTAATGAACTTGAGGATGTGTTCAATAAGTTGGCTGCAGCTTCGCTAACTTTAAATGCTGCCAAACATGAGTTTGGAAAGGCAATAGTCACTTATCTGGGGAAACAAGTGGGTCAGGGATGTGTGAGACCTGTTGCTGCCAAAGTGGAGGCTATCCTATAGTTCCCTACCCCCAGAAATAAATGTGAATTGCGCCAATTTCTTGGTATCTGCAGTAGTTTCCCCACTCACTGATCTTTTAAGCAGTAGCCGAAAGTTCATCTGGGACAGTGACTGCTTGCTAGGTTTTGATACAGTGTAAGACCAGTTATGTAATGCTCCTGTACTTTCTGCCCCTAATTTTGAAAAGTTGCTCAAGCTACAGGTGGATGCCAGTGCCACCGGGGCAGGTGCAGTGTTATTGCAAGAAGATGAATGTTACGTATACGTACGTAAGTTGCATAATGTTTGTGTGTGTTAGTCTGTTGTGTGTGTTCCAGATTCCCATTGGTCCACCAGTTTGTCACTCTTCCACCTGGATGATGACGCCCGGTTTATGTTATCCAGTCATCTGACGTCGGCCGGTTTAAAGTGCCGTTACTGTCGCGCGCGCTCCAGCTTTTTGCTCATTTGTATCTGTCCACTGCTACGCTTGTACGCACTCCTTTTGTTATTTGTATTGACGTCTGGTATTTCGCGTTATTATATGTCCTGAAAAGTCCTTTGTGAAAAAGTGTTATACAGTGTACAGTTTTGCATTTACTGTTCCGTCTTTGCTGTTCCCTACTGTACGTTAAGTTGGGAAGGCGTGAGCAGGTAAGTAGGTCGCGCGACATACATTGTACAACACGTAGGACATTCTGGATTTATTAGATACACTAGTTTAGGAGAGAGTGCCACCCGCTGTATGTTTTGTTTTTCCCCATAGTTAGAATAGTTTAGTTAGGGCGTTGTTACGCCGAAGACCTTTTTTTCCCCCTTACATTTTCTTTTGGGTAGTTAGCTCAGATTACTACAACTAGTTAGCTGTGTTTTGTTTTGATTATTTCTTTTATTTGGCACCTCTCGTGCTCTCCCCTTCCCACCTTCTTTCGCTTGTTATGTTGGTGTTTGAGTGTTTGCTTTTGTAAATACTGTAAATATTGTAAATACTCTGATATCATTGTTTTGTTTTCTCTGGGCACTGTGCAAAATAAATGGTCACTAATATCAAGATCTATTTGCCTGTCGGCATTATTGTATACTCACACACACAGATAAATGTTATTTTTCCCTTTACCCCTAGTCCCGCAAGATCTAAAATATAAAATATTTATTTTATAAAACAAAGGGACGTAACAATGAACATGGTGTTGATCATCCCGTCTCCTATTTCTCAAAAAAGTTCACGTCCTATCAGATGCGCTATAGTACTAGTAGATTTTCAAATAGTTGTATCTTGCCCAAATATTGGCCTAACCCAACAAACCATACATCAGTGTATATGCAAAGCTTATGCATTCAGCTTTGAGATGATGTATAAATCTCAATTTCAGAAAAATGGACCCGTATGACTGGTTTTGTGGTCCAGGGTCAAAAATATGCTGATTTGTTGCAAGAAATATTTCTTAGAATTATAAATTTTGAAAACAGTTGTGGTATTTAGTGTGACAATTGTTGACAGTAGAGCTCGGACAAGGAGTAGATTGTAGAAAAGGGTGGAACTTATTTTCCTTTTATTGTACTGCATAAAGCAGCAGGACAGGGCAGTCATCATAATAGGATCCCCAACAAAAACACCATGAATTTTTAAACACCTGGAGGCAACAACTGTGTGACAGTGATAAAGAGAGATTTGCTGCAGGGTCACGGCTGAGAGAAAGAAGATCTCAGTCTTGTCACGATTAAGATCGAGTATGTTTGATATGTCAGTCAGGCATACAGAGATTGCAGACATGGAGGCAGAAGGGGACATGTACTGCTAAGTGTCATCGGCACACCAGCGATAAGAGAAGCCATGCAATTAAATGACAATTCAGAGCTATCTATAAATGTCTGAGTGTTAGACAGGAAAGACTAACGGTCCCAGCACCGAGCCTTGTGGAACTCCCACAGTGGGGCTTTTCCAGCTAACTTAATGTGGTTCTCTTATTTGGAAACCATAGACTTTAGACAGGTTAGACTATATTTCTGTGAGGGATTTACAATCTTCACAGTGGAATGCACTGAATCCACCTTATTCTTCAATGTGGAGGTAAGCCTATGGGCGAGACTTCTGGTTCATTAGTCGCTATAGGGAATTATCAAGAAGAATAACAATGGTAAAACTACTGTGTTCATAATTACAATAATACATTAAAATAACATGGTAAGACATTCCAATTTGCAATATCAAGCGGCAAAACTAGTTTTGTACAGCTAAAAAATAGCTGGATGTGGATGAGACCGGAAGCCAGATCCATAAAATAAAAAAAAAATTGGCTGCGCCTGCTCGTACAAGAAAAAATAAGGTGGATAAAGGTCCTAGATTACATGCTTTTGAAAACTCACAACTTTTTAAAAAGTGTTTCAAGAAGTTATTATCCGATGAAAGTTTTTTTAAAAAGATGTTTCGTCAGCTGAAAAATCAGAATGTTGTTAAACTACAGTACAATCCATTGAACTCACTGTATTTATATCCCTCACAGCCTTGTTTTTATTAATATCAAATAATTAATATGGACCTGGTCAGAACAATAGAGGGTTTTGCACTTATGTCACGATTTGGTCAGTTACCCAGATGTGCGGCCATATTGGCAATACTCGGATGTAAACAACAGCATGGATTGCATGGTTAATATAGGGTACAATGGGGCTAAAGGTACACCTTAAGAAAAAAATGTGCTTTTCACTGCACCTAAAATGTATAATTGCAAAAAATTGCATTTGTATTGAACATTTATGGAGCAACAGCAAGGTGGCAAGGGGCAAAAGGCAAACAGTATTGAATACAAATACTTAATCTATAATGTTTTTTTAATAATGTCTAAGTTAATATTTGTTTAAAACAATCACTTTAGCAAAGTTTGTTTTGTTAAATAAATATACTGTCATCAAAATATGTTAAAATATAAAAATATATTTTTAAAAAGAGAAACAAAATCATTTTAAAAAGTAAAGATTCTGAAAGCATTGAAGGAGATCCCATTATAATTTAATATAGATTTACAGTAGTAACAACAAATTATATTTTAATATATGATTAATATTATGTTTTTAAGTATGATGGTTTCATTCTAAACATGGTGATTACCTCTAAGATTGACTCCCAACATAATATATAATATTTACCATCTGAATCTATCAATGTCATGTCAACAAATGGAAAAGTCAGCCTTCTATTAATTATCATGTTAATTATTGTGCCTTTTTGCCCCAGCAGCAGGGGTGCTTTTTTTTTTACCCCAAATACCATTTTTTTTTTTTTAATATTCTTTCGTTATTTAAAAACTGTTGGTTTAATTGTCTTAAACAAAACTGAAAATCATTAAAGGAGTAGTTCACTTTCAGAACTAAAATTTAGAGATAATGTACTCACCCCCTTGCCATCCAAGATGTTCATGTCTTTCTTTCTTCAGTCATAAGGAAATGTTTTTTGAGTAAAACATTTCAGGATTTCTCTCCATATAATGGACTTCTATGGTGCCCCTGAGTTTGAACTTCCAGAATGCCTCTTCAAAGGGCTCTAAACAATCACAGCCGAGGAAAAAAGGGTATTATCTAGCAAAATGATGGGTTATTTAAAAAAAAAAAAAAAATATATATATATATATATATATATATATATATATACTTTTTAACCTCAAATTCTCGTCTTGTCTAGCTCTGCAAGACGAGCGTTTGAGATTAAAAAGTATAAGTTGTAAATGTTTTTAGAAAATAACCGGTCGTTCCGCTAGATAAGATCCTTCTTCCTCGACTAAGATCATTTAGAGCCCTTTGAAGCTGCATTTAAACTGCATTTTGGAAGTTCAAACTCAGGGGCACCATAGAAGTCCACTATATGGAGAAAAATCCTGAAATGTTTTCCTCAAAAAACATAATTTCTTTACAACTGAAGAAAGACAGACATGAACATCTTGGATGACAAGGGGGTGAGTACTGTACATTATCTGTAAATTTTTGTTCTGAAAGTGAACTACTCCTTTAAGAAGACCTTTGTCTCAAAATATATGCATTAATTTGAGCAATTGTCTTTTGCTTCTTAAATCTACAACTCTTAAAAAAAAAACCCATCAAATATTAGATCAAGTAAGCACAGAATCAACTTTGCGCCGCTGCCCGTGATCGCTTCAAGGATCGGACAAAATTGCATGTGCATATTAAAAATAAAATGTTTTGGAAAGGGCTTCAGCACGTTTTTGTGCTATCTAGTGGTTTAAAGGAAAATAATATCAAAGGTGCCATTTACCCCAGGGCGCCTCTGACCATGGAAAAATGTGTGAAAGCTGCTAAATCATATAGAGAATGAGATAGTAAGCAGGAAAGGCCGCAATATTTTGACAAACAAAAGGTAACAGGTGAAGATACGTACAAGCAGTATTAAGATATTAGCCTAATATTTCACCTACCTGACCGGAAATGATTAAAAAACAAACAATTCCTGGTTCAGTTTGGCCAACCACAAACACCTTTTGTTTTCGCAGACAGTTTTTGCACTCTTCTCCTCGATTTGTTAAAACTTTTGGCAGTCTATAAGAACCTACTCCAATGTTTTCCCAGTATGACCAATTAGTACAGCCCAAAACATGACAATAATTGACCATTCTCAGTAGCAATAATCAGCAAAATATGTGAGTTTTGTTCGGTTCAGTGGCATTTACGTTCAGGGGCGTCAATATGCCAATTGATGACTTGTCTGAAAACACTCTATGAACACAATCTTATTGCAACAAATTGAAGATCACAGGATGTGCATTAGGTGCGCATATTATATTTTATATTTTATCAATGATATTTAAGAAGCATATTCTGGGAACATATTTTAATTAACAGTAGGCCTACATCAACACTAAATTCATATAAAAGTAATTATGAGCATTTTTTCTGTGTTCAACTAAAATGTTTTATATATTTATATTTTTATTTCCTGTTTAGCGCTATTGTATGGTAACAGCAAAGTATGCGTGTTATGTAATGTAATTCATGCAATTTATGTTTATGTGAATGATGGAAAATGTTTGGTGCTCTGATTTCTCCTTATAAAACAAACAAATAAGTAGTGCTGTGTGGAAAGCTTTTCATTCGCTTTTCTTCATCAACAGTATCCTACACAAGTGAATTCAAAACTAAAATTTACAATTTTACATTTATTAAAAATGTTCCGTCATGACTGCATTTGACGCGACCGCTTCACAGGTATCACCAGTCACCCCCAAGAGATGAAAGCAATACAAACAGCGACATTAGCAACTTTGGTGATTTTGGACACGTTTATAACAGGTTCGTTTTGCTTTAAATAATAAATAATACGACGAACGAATTCGTGAAGGGTAGTTTGAAAGAGAAAAAAACTCTCGTTTTTGTAAGTTGATAAGCACAAACGCAAACAATGCTAATTGACCGCCATAACAATACAAATACAATGTCTATCTATCTATCTAGATATTATAGCTTTTGCTCATTCCTTGTAACTTTAGTTATTAGTATTTCTAATACAATATTCTGATTTTTAACATACAGATGAAACAGTCTATAAGCCAACCTAAAAAGGATGCATACAGTATTTGCGCCTGTAATAGAAATGACATTGATATAAGAGCTATTGGTGCTGCGATCTAATCATTATTTCCGTTAATGTTATTGCCTGGTAAGATGTTGAAGTGAGCAGGCCTTGTCTTATAAATGCAGGTCAGGTTTTATGGCAACCCCATCCATTTTGAGAAGAAGAGTTATTCAGTTCACGGATGCTTTATTGATGTCGAGCCACCCAACTAAGCTCCAAGATACTTCACATAAGCAAAAGAAGATTCATCGCTCCGGAATAACAGATCTGGAACTCAGGACATATGGTGAGGTAAGACTGTATCTTCCACGCAACATTTACAGCTGCTGAAGCGGGTCTGAACTCTCTTGTTTGTCTTGACAGATATAAAGCTCTTGAGAAAGATTGCAAAGCCTTGAGCCTTTTATTTCTTATTTCTGCAAGGCTTTATAGCCTCGAAAGAGGGTAGAGAGAGATGACCAGCAGTTTTTGAAGTTGATGGATTTTTTGAGCTGTATTAATACTTTTTGACATTTTACATTGATTTAGCTTAACTGCTGAATTGTGAGTGTTGCAGTGATTGTGACTGGTTCATGCACATAGATGTTGATTAATATTTTGTAACTGCACTTTGTCATATTCTTTCTTAATTTTTTCTTTTTTTTAAAAAGTAAATTCACCAGACACCGGACACGCAAATCTGATCAATCTTGAACAAAAGCAAAAAAGGGCTATTGGCAAAAATTGTATGTACATACGTAATAATGTACATATTTAATAACATTTCTCTGTGCGTGTGGATTGACTATAAGAGCCGTAGGGGGGTTGACACAGGGTTAATTTCAGGTTTTTAATTGGGTGCTGTCACAAAAATGTGACTTTTTGCCCTCTTCAACCACACTTAGCGATTCTATCAATACAGTAGAAAATTAAAACCTGTCAAGTCAAAGATAGTTTTTCAAATTTGCTATGTCAAAACAAAATGAACCCCCTTTAGCTAAAAAATATTAGGTAAGGTGAGATATGTAAAGTATGGCAGGGTTTGTTAGAGATAGAAACCAGTGATAAGTGCATTTCTGACATTCACATTAGCAAAATATTTACTTGCAAGATAATTATTTATATTATTTTTGGTCCACTCCAGTCTGTGGATGATTTAGAAATTCAACTCAAAGAGCAAAAAACATCTGAAGTCGAAGGTTGTTACAATTTTATTTTATAAGTACTTTTATTTATAGAATTTGGTTTCAAAAATACCTTTTACATTTGATTTTCTCTTAAGGGGAGACACTGCAGGCAAAAATGCAGTTTTTTCATGCACCTATCAATTTTGAGATTTTGGGCTTTTTGGTTTTTTGGTTTTTCATTAAGTGTTTTTTCAGACTAGTGGAAAGAAAACATCCAAAAAACACTGTGAAGTGTTTATTTTATAGCACTTTATCTATTTGTGTCAATAGATTTCAATTACAATGCATATTTTTAAAGCCCGTTTTCTCAAAATGAGTTTTCTCTTCTACACTGAGCCACAAATCTCCACTTCAGTAGCACTTACACACACACACACCAGACTTTACATTTTTATTCCTGTCTATATCCCAAAGGTTTTTACAGAGGGATTTGTTCATATATAAATTGCTTGATTTTATACATTTTATTTCCCCAAAAAATGGTAAAAAATATATAGTGTTTTTTTTTCTGATTTATGTTGTGACAAAATGAGATACCCAAAATTCCCTCTGTAAAAATGGTTGACTCTAATATGTAAAAAAAATTAAACAAGAGTTTTGAAACTGACTTCATCTAGTGTTTAGATTTTTGTACTAGAATTATATGCAAATTAGTGCATATTTCGTTAAATAATGCCTCAATTGCATATTTAAACCTAACATTTTAGAAAACTTGTAATACAAAAAAAGTTTGCAATTATCAAAGTAATCAATCAACTGAGTATATAAGGTGATAACTATTAGTTAATTTTTTACCTTATTCACCTGCATGGTTAGCTTGAAGGTTCCACAATCGTAACATACAGGTGCATCTCAATAAATTAGAATGTTGTGGAAAAGTTCATTTATTTCAGTAATTCAACTCAAATTGTGAAACTTCTGTTAAATAAATTCAATCCACACAGACTGAAGTCTTTGGTTCTTATAATTGTGATGATTTGGCTCACATTTAACAAAAACCCACCAATTCTTATGTCAACAAATTAGAATACTTCATAAGACCAATAAAAAACATATTTAGTGAATTGTTGGCCTTCTGAAAAGTATGTTCATTTACTGTATATGTAATCAATACCTGGTAGGGGCTCCTTTTGCTTTAATTACTGCCTCAATTCGGCATGGCATGGAGGTGATCAGTCTGTGGCACTGCTGAGGTGGTATGGAAGCCCAGGTTTCTTTGACAGTGGCCTTTAGCTCATCTGCATTTTTTGGTCTCTTGTTTCTCATTTTCCTCTTGACAATACCCCATACTGTAGATTCTCTATGGGGTTCAGGTCTGGTGAGTTTGCTGGCCAGTCAAGCACACCAACACCATGGTCATTTAACCAACTTTTGGTGCTTTTGGCAGTGTGGGCAGGTGCCAAACCCTGCTGGAAAATGAAATCATCTTTAAAAAGCTGGTCAGCAGAAGGAAGCATCTAACATTTCTTTGTGTGGTGACTTTGGTTTTCAAAAAGCACAGTGGACCAACACCAGCAGATGACATTGCACCCCAAATCATTACAGACTGTGGAAATTACTGGACTTCGATCAACTTGGGCTATGAGCTTCTCCACCCTTCCTCCAGACTCTAGGACCTTGGTTTTCAAATGAAACACAAAACTTGCTCTCATCTGAAAAGACGACTTTGAGCATTTGCCACTGGGCAACAGTTCATTTCTTCTTCTCCTTAGCCCAGGTAAGACACCTCTGATGTTGTCTTAGTTCAGGAGTGGCTTAACAAGAGGAATACAACAACCGTAGCCAAATTTCTTGACACGTCTGTGTGTTGTGGCTCTTTATGCCTTGACCCCAGCCTCAGTCCATTCCTTGTGAAGTTCACTCAAATTCTTGAATCGATTTTGCTTGACAAGCCTCTCAAGGCTGCGGTTCTCTCGGTTGGTTGTGCAACTTTTCTTTCCAATGTTTTTGTCTAACACTTTTTTTTCTCCATACAATGAAACTGAATAATGGCAAGGACTGTCATGTGTGTGTATATATATATATATATATATATATATATATATATATATATATATATATATTTAAACTTATTATTAATCTTCTGAGACTAAATTTTGTTGAACGCTACTCCTCCTAGGCCTTTAATGCCACAATCCCCAAACTTGGCAGAGACATGGGCCCTAACTTCAAGTTAGTTGCTATATCTTTTTAGACTGATCAGACTTACAGTGTATTTATTATTAATTTTTGAATTTGAAAAATTTCCCATAGACTTACATGGGCTGAGAAAAAATGCACCCTCTAAAGGAGCAATTCCACTTCACTGAATGGAAAAATGTCCCATAGATTTACATGGGCTGAGAAAAAATGCACCCTCTAAAGGAGCAATTCCACTTCACTGAATGGAAAAATGTCCCATAGATTTACATGGGCTGAGAAAAAATGCGCCCTCCAAAGGAGCGATTCCACTCCACTCAACAGGAGAGCGCTGACCTACTTTCACCTTGAAATCAGTGGAAAATGCAAATAAATACCGCCTTTAAAATTAAAATATTCCAGCGATTTAATTCTAAATACCCATTTGAACGCATCAAGACATAAATTCAGCTGTTTGTAAGCTGTTATATTCAAAACCGAAAGCTTTCCTTCAGTGCGTACTTTCTCTATATATGTGGCCACAAAGGACATCATTTGCACGAATTTGACTGCCTTTAAAATTAAAATATTACAGCGATTTAATTCTAAATACCCATTAGAACACATCAAGAGCTAAATCAGCTGTTTGTGAGCTGTTTTATTTCAAACCCAAAGCGCTGCCTTCAGCAAATGTGTTACACAGATGAGCTTCACGGCTCGGAGATCCCCGTCTGCGATCTATAGACCTTTTTCCTGAGTAAACGATGAGCGCTGCCATTACGAATTCTAACGTCAGATTGAATGCTTTTCTGTTCTGGTTTCCATAGGAACCCATTCAAATAGCGTCCATCTGTTTTTAATGTAGCTAACGTCCACTGCTTCGTGCCATCTACACACTCATTAAAGTGAGGCACTGACAAATGACGGTCATTGCGACATTGCCAAGTGATGGCGCTATGGAGCCATGTGCTTTTTAAAAACATTTTAATACGTTTAACATTAGTTTATTAGCTCGGAATATACCCTAATTTGACTAGAAACAATGCAGACCGGAAATGCAAAGCATTCTTTCAGTTAAGAGTCGGACTTACTTCCGTGTTCAGGAAAAACGTCTATATATGACTGAACGTCTTTTAAAAGCATTTAAATATAAACACCCCGGCGATTGTACACAATAAATATAGAAGAACATTTTAAAGAGCTACATTGAGTGCAAATGAGCTGTTTCATAGGTTTCACTAACTAACATGGGATGCACGGCTCAGTTCTTCGTCTGCGTCAACAAAGACATCATTTGCACGTCTTTTAAAGGTATTTAAATACAAACACTCCAGCGATTCAACACAATAGCTGTGTCTCATTTGGAAGGCTGTGCCCTCCGGAGGTCGAATCCTCCGGAGGTTGCATCCTCTGTAGGATGTGTATACGAAGTGTCCTTAACTTAGAACAAAAACGAGACGGCCTTCGTAGGACGGGAGGAAAGAAAAAAAGGACAGTTGGAAAATGAAACAGGATTTATCACGTTACTATGCAAACAAATTTAGAGCATCGTTGCACTCTCACACTACTTAAATGAAGGAAAATTATTTTTAAATTTGTAAAGTAATTTAAAAAAAATGCTTTTACTTGTTTTATTTTGTTCAGTGTTTCAAGAGCTGCAGCATACCTGTTAGAGAACAAAAATAGGAGGATATTAAGAACAACCTTATCCGTTTTTACCGATTTAAATGATAAACACCACATTTTAGCTTGTATGTACATCTGCCGGTGCCGGCATTTTTCAAATTAACGACAGTTGTTTACGGCGACGCAAAGAATTGTGGGTTATCTGTATTAGCAAAGGATACATCTCATGCATCCTTCGAATATCTGTGAAAGGAGGTCGCATTCGAAGGTCGCATTTGAAGTGTCCTACTTGCTTTTCTGAAATGAGACAGCCTCGATGACGTATGCAGCCTTCGAATGCGACCTCCGGAGGGCGCATCCTTCTAAATGAGACACAGCTAATAATAGTAGAGTAATATATTAAAAAGGTCAAATGCTTGCTTATTTCTGCTTTTGGGCTCAACTGCACAGCAACGCGTCGTGGCTTTGACGCACGCGCTCCACACTACATTAATCCTCTATGGCAAGCCGTTTTAGCCTAAAATATACTAAGCATTACTTGTCGTAATAGCATTTTTACTAGTAGCAATTCAATTAGAGAGCTCTATAATTCAATTCCTACTAGTAATAATTCCAATTAGAGAGCTCTACAAATGAATTTTTACTAGTCATATGTCTCCACTGACTTCCATTCATTTTTAATTACAGAGCTCTACAACATATTTTACTAGTAAGAATTTCAATTAGAGAGCTCTACAATTGAATTATTACTTTACCTTTCAAAATACATCATAGCTTAACGCATATAATCGAAAATAGTTGTCTATGTCTCAAGTGAACATGAACTGTTGAGAAATAAATCAGATGTGGATCATTATATTGGATTTCAAATTTAAAGCGGACGCATTCTGCTTTCTGTCTTCAATGTTACTCCATAAAAAATAACAAAAAACATCCTTCATTTGGCTTCTTTTATGTATTTATGTATGCATTTATTTATTGCTCTAAAACGGATCAAAATGAAAACTATGCAATGTTAATATGGTTCAGAGATGAAGGCAATAATGGTAATGTTGTCCACAAGAGGGGGCCACAGGATAACTAATCCTTCAAGATCTCAATTCATATCCTCTTTACAGTGTTTCATTTAGATCACCGCACTTTGAAATAGTAAAGAGGGAAAAAAGTTACAAGCATATGAAAACGTCTCGGGTTACTTGCGTAACCCATGTTCTCTGAGTAGGGAACGAGATGCTGCGTAAGAGCTTACGCATTGGGAACACCCCCAGGTGTGACGATTGTCTGAAGTCCTATAGAATCATGCCAATTTATTGGCTGATGGCGCGAAGCTCCACCTCACGTCTTACGTGACCAACCTAGATAGCGTGCGTGCCATCTTATCCCTCAGATTTTCCTATCGAGGAAGCCGGTAGAGCATGAGGAGCTTGGCAGCATATGCAGCGTCTCGTTCCCTACTCAGAGAACATGGGTTACGCAAGTAACCCGAGACGTTCTCTTTCATAGGTTCACTCAACGCTGCGTAAGAGCTTACGCATTGGGAACGGTATACCAAACACGCCAAGCTAACACGCTGCCAAAAAACTGGCCCAATAAGACCAGAACCTTAACACAGCTGGCTCAAGCGGAAAGAACCTGGGAGCCAGGAGCTGTGTTCGCATCCAGGTTATAAAACCTGACGAAAGTATGGGGAGAGGACCAACCTGCCGCCATACAGATATCTTCCAGAGGAACTCCTCAAAACAAAGCCAGGGAGGAAGCCACTCCCCTGGTAGAATGAGCTCTAATGTCCAAAGGTGAAGGCAACCCGTGCACCTCATAGGCCATAGAAATAGCATCCCTAACCCAATGGGATATTGTGTGCTTTGAGGCGGCTAGCCCTCTGCGGCCTGCAACAAAACACACCAGCAGCTGCTGAGACTTACGCCACTGGCTAGAGCGGTCCACATACGTCTTCAGAGCCCTGACAGGGCAGAGCAAATGAAGACTGCTGTCCTCACTTAAAGAAGAGGGAGAAAAAGCCTGCAGCACTACCACTTGCGAACGGAAAGACATAGAGAGCACTTTGGGGACATACCCAGGCCTAGGCCTCAAAATTACCTTGACCAGGCCGGGTGCAAACTCGATACAGGACTCGTCAACACAGAGGGCCTGCAAATCCCTGACACGCTTTAAAGAGGACAACACCAATAGCAAAGTGACCTTTAATGTCAGTATTCTCTCGGAAGCCAACTCTAAAGGTTCAAAGGGGGGCTCAACTAGCCCCTTCAGGACAACAGAAAGGTCCCAAGAAGGAAAACTAGGAGGACGAACTGGCCTCAAGCGCTTAACTCCACGCATAAAGGAGGAGACCAAACGGTGTCTACCTAACGGAACATCGTCAGAATCTCTCCGAGCAGCAATAGCCGCAACATAAACTCTCAGAGTGGTAGCGGCCGCTCCAGCTGAAAACTTTCCCTGCAGAAACTCCAGCACTGAACCGACTGGGCAGTTAACTGGGTCTACAGTATGAGCCAAACACCACGACTCAAAAACCTTCCATTTGGAGGAATAAAGCCTCCTAGTAGAAAGGGCCCTGGCGCTACTGATAGTCTCCCGGACTCCGTCCGAAAGACTTACGTCTACTGGCAGCCCCTGATCGGCCACACCCACAACTTCCAGATCTCTGGTCGAGGGTGCCAAATTTTGCAATGGAGCTGACTCAGCAGGTCTTTCCTGATTGGAATCTCCCACGGATCACCCTCCAGTAGGGAGATCAACTCTGAGAACCACGTCTGGGATGGCCAGAACGGGGCCACTAGGAGGAGGCGTGCGCCGCACGTCCTCACCCTGCCTAAGACCGCTGGAATGAGCTTGACACGAGGGAAGGCATAAAGCCTCCTGTCCGGCCAGGGATGCGCCAGCGCATCGATCCCCAGGGGGGTAGGATGAGAAAGGGAGAACTAAAGGGGGCATTGGGACGACTCCTGAGACGCAAAGAGGTCCACCTCTGCCGCGTCGAAATGCTCCCAGATCTGAGCCACCGTCTGGCGGTTCAGCATCCATTCCCCTGACCTGATTTTCTGTCTCGACAGAAAATCCGCCGCCAGGTTCAGGACCCCTGGAACATGAACCGCTCTTAGGGACAGAAATTTGTTCTGAGCCCAAAGGAGAAGATGGCGCGCATGCCTGTCCAGTGTGCGCGACCGAGAACCTCCCTGGCGGTTGATGTGTGACACCACTGCCATATTGTCTGTCCTGACGATGACATGAGAGTGCGACAGGAACGGAAGAAAGTGAACGAGAGCCAGAAAGACTGCTCTGAGTTCCAGACAGTTTATGTGCCAAGTGAGGAACTTGCCCGTCCACAGACCCCAAGCCGGTCTGCCCTCGAAGACCGTGCCCCAACCTGAAAGGGAGACATCCGTCGAGATCATCTGGCGACGGCAGACTACTCCCATACTCCTGTCTGGAGGAAGACGGGGTCTCGCCACACTGAGAGGGCGCGGAGACAAGCGCCAGACACTCGCAGTGGACGGAGAGACGGCCAGGATGTGCGCACCCCCACTGACTTCATCCACCATAGAAATGGCCTCATGTGGAGCAGCCCCAAGGGAAGGACTGGGGAGGCCGCTGCTAATAGGCCTGGGACCCTGCGGCATAGACCCACTGATACGTGACGGCCTGGCCCGAAGCGGGCCGTAAACCATTTGATGCTTTCGACTCGAGCGGGAGCCAAACGGGCCTGTATCGCGGTAGAGTCCAGACACACTCCCAAAAACGTGGTCTGTTGAGAAGGAGTAAGCACGCTCTTCTTGCCATTCAACCTGAGGCCTAGAGCGCGAAGGTGGAGAAGAAGATCTCTGTGACAACTCACCTGCTCTTTGGAGCTGGCCAGAATGAGCCAGTCGTCCAAGTAATTGAGAATTCGGATCCCCTGGAGCCTCAGCGGGGCCAGAGCGGCATCCATACACTTGGTGAATGTCCTCGGGGCCAAAGCTAGACCGAAAGGAAGAACTTTGTACTGGTACGCCTTTCCCCCAAAAGAGGTTATGAATTGAGATCTTGAAGGATTAGTTATCCTGTGGCCCCCTCTTGTGGACAACATTACCATTATTGCCTTCATCTCTGAACCATACTAACATTGCATAGTTTTCATTTTGATCCATTTTAGAGCAATAAATAAATGCATACATAACCTTAGGAACTTCCTGTGTCTCTGGACAACCTGAATGTGGAAGTAAGCATCCTTCAGGTCTACAGTGACAAACCAGTCCCCTTCCTGGACCTGGGAAAGAATTGAGCATCAACATCCTGAACCTCCCTCTGTAGAGAGAATAATTGAGTCTGCGTAGATCCAAAATGGGACGCAGACCTCCATCTCTTTTCGGGACCAAAAAATACCGGCTGAAAAAGCCTCGATTTAGTCCAGAAGAGGGAACCTCCTCTATTGCTCCTTTGAGCAGAAGGGAGGAAACTTCCTGTTGCGAGCAAACTGGAGCGTATAACCAAACTGGATTGTACGAAGAGCCCAGGGTGACACTCCTGGCAGATCCTGCCATGCGCAAAGGAAATCTGACAGAGGTAGTAGAGTGGGACAATTCAAGGGGGATACCAGTCCTGGGTCCCCGCTGTAGGCGTCCCTTAGAAGAGGAGGACATGCGACCAGCCGCGGCTGAGGAGCGTGGGGGCGTGGCTTGATAAAGCCACAATGGGAAGGGCAGGAGAAGTCGGTGCGGGGGGAAAGCTCTGGGCGTCCCTCACCGCACGAACAATACCTCAGCGGCCCTGAGGGGAGAAAACCTGAGGTGTCTCCTACCTTCAACGATCGCCACACAGGAGGAATGGACTGCTGACCTTGAAGCGCACGAAGCGGCAAGGACTGCGCAGTCGGTGGAGGAGAGCGTACTGGGGACGAACAGATACGCTTCAGTGGTCTGTCGCGATCCAACAGGACGGGGGAAGCTCTGCTCTTCCTGACACACACATCAGGAGCGACCCGAGGAAGCCACGGGGGGCTTACTAGGGTGCTTTAAGTCAATCCGCTTGCGAGGGCGCTGGCGAGTCACAGGGCGACCACGGGCTCCCCAGACCGTGTACGGTGGGGGATGCGCCGCGTCACTAACTCTACCAATTGGCTCCTTCCCCGGGGCCGGACATTCCCTGGAGGATGAAGCGCTAGCCAACTCGCTCGTACGCCGTGGCATGAACTGCTTAAACGCAGCTGACTGCGTCTTAGCAGCCCTGAATAAGCCAGAGCTAGAGATAGGGGCATCGAGAAGGAAAGCCTTCTCTTTCTCCCTAATCTCTGTGAGATTCAGCCACAAGTGGCGCTCAGCCGCCACTAAGCCCGCCATGTTGCGTCTAACCGCACGAGCTGTGTGCTTAGTAGCACGAAGAGCTAGGTCGGTAGCTCTGTGAAGCTCCTTAACTGCTTCGGGAGTCACGCCATCTCCTTCGTCCATTTCCTTCAAAACCTCTGCCTGATAGGCCTGAAGAATGGCCATGGTGTGAAGAGCTGCACCTGCCTGTCCCGCCGCCATGTAGGACTTACCGATTAAAGCGGAAGTGGTCCTACACGGCTTAGAGGGAAGGAGAGGGCGGGACTTCCAAGAGGGGGTGGAGTTAGACGAGAGATGCGCGGCCAAAGTGTCCTCAACAGCAGGGACTGCAGCATAACCCTGCTCCACAGAACCCACAAGGTTGGTGAAGTCAGCGGCCACTGCATTAGTGAGACGGGAAGAGAAGGCTGCTTCCATGACCTGGAAATTTCCTGATGCAGGTCAGAAAAAAAAGGCAGCTTACGTCTCACTGGACGCGCCCCAGAGCTACAAAGAAAACGCTCATCAAGCTTAGATGACTGGGACTCACGAGGTTCATCCGGCCAATCTAAGCTCAATTTCTCCGTAGCCCGCGTCAACACGTCAACCAGCTCAGAATAGGCTGGGGAGGGCCGGCGGGAGAGCATCGGGCGCCGCGGATCCGAAGTCCTCAGAGTCGGAAGCCGCGGTAAGTAAAATGCCTTCCAAACCGAAGGAAACAAAATCTCGTGCCTCCGGGCTGGGCGCAAGACAGCCGCGACAAAATGCTACAGGAGAAACCACGCGACGGCGCTCGGGCGGTGGAGGAAGAGAAAGTGAAAACTGCTCGCTCTCCATCGCCTCGAGCTCAACATCCGAACTCCAGGCCGCGGCTTCACGGAGGGAGGAGGCCTCCGGAGCTGCACGGCGGGAGGAAGCGGCGGATTCATTATCAAAAACCGCGAGTCTAGCGCGCAAGGTTTTCAAAGTAAAGTTCTCACAGCATTTGCATGCAGAATTGCCACAAATAGCGTCGTGCGCATGGGCAAGGCCCATGCATTTGACACACTTACCATGCTGATCATCACTCGAAATGAGGCGAGAGCACGGAGGATGGCAACGACGAAAATCCATTTTCACTCACTGCTAGGAGAATATTCTTCCACTAATGCGGTCGCTGAAGTGAATGCTAAATTCCACAAAGTCGTCGAAATTGAGCTTTCAGAAAAACCGAGAGAAGCGAACGCTTCTGAAGAGAGGAAAATCTGAGGGATAAGATGGCGCGCGCGCTATCTAGGTTGGTCACGTAAGACGTGAGGTGGAGCTTCGCGCCATCAGCCAATAAATTGGCGTGATTCTATAGGGCTTCAGACAATCGTCACACCTGGGGGTGTTCCCAATGCGTAAGCTCTTACGCTGCGTTGAGTGAACCTATGAAAGAGAACAATACAAATAATTATTTCACATCCAGCTAGCCAACTCCGTTGAACCTGTTGTCATAGCCTAGTCTGCTTTTTTATTAGAATATGAAATGGCAAGGGCGCATTTTCGCAGCGGGGCAGCTCGAGAAAGCTGGACACACAAGTGCTGTGGCACTTTTGCCCCAAGGCTGCCTGGTTTGGCTCTCCAAGCCAACATTTAAAGTTTGTCATCGAACTTTAGCTTCTAGTTGTAATTATTATTCATAATAATAATATATTATTATTTATTTATTTATTTGTACACATTTCAGCTATTTTCCAAGGCAGCATTTCTAATTTTTGTTTATTTTTTTTTTTATTTAAATTCTTAATCTACTGAATCTACTGTTTTATTTTTTATTTTTTTTTTATTTATCCTGCTTTTTGGTCAGTTTTGCCATTAACTCTAGTCACCTTTCACTTTAATTGCCTGAAAAAGTGCACTGTTAACATACTAGCTAACATTTCCTTTAGTGTTCCACAGAAGAAGGAAAACCACACTTGTTTGCAAAAGCATGAGGGTGAACAAATGATGACGGAATTTTCATTTTAGCTGAACTATTTCTCTGTTCATTTGTACTTTTGATGTGTTATCGTAATGTTTGTTCCTCCAGAGAAGAATGACAATTGCACCAACCAATTCTGCTCTCCCCTACAGATATTGCCTTAAAAATACAGCACCACTTTTCCCTGAGTTTCCCTGAGTAGTCGATCATGACTAATGTCAAAACATTTCAGAACAGTGCAAACACAGCTCTGTAAGTCCCATCACCATCATTTCACTCAGACCAGACCAGCCCAGAATGATGATGGTCTCTTTGTCGGCGTCTTCTCTTTTGAACCGTGTTGTTTTGTATGACAGTTCTGCTCTGCTGCTTTGTGGAAGTCATGACTGCTGGGGCCGAGTTTGTGTATGTGTGTGCGTTTCATCGTAT
>NC_133385.1:32179172-32234498 GCF_049309525.1 Garra rufa | reverse complement strand
ATATATATATATATATATATATATATATATATACTAAATAATAACAGCCCCAACACAGATCCTTGAGGGACTCCCTTAATAATCTCCAGAAAATCTGACCGAGCACCTTCCACCTGAACACATTGGGTTCTACCCTGTAAATAGTTTGTGAACCATAAAATAACATTTTATGGCTACCTGTCGAAGCCTATCTAATAATATAATGTGATCCACGGTATCAAAGGCCTTTGATAGGTCAATAAAAAGACAAGTACAAAGTTGTTTATTATCTAAGGACTCCACGATATCATTTAGAACCTTTAAGACAGCTGTAGTGGTACTATGCCCTTTACGAAAACCAGATTGATTAATAGATCGAATATTATGACAATTTAGATGCTGAGCCAACTGATTACTAACTAAATTTTCTAAAACTTTTGAAAGAATACAAAGTTTAGATATAGGTCTATAATTATCCATTACGGAAGAATCTCCCCCTTTTGGCAAAGGAACAACAAATGCTGATTTCCAAATCCTAGGAATTATATTAGTTGATAATGAGAGATTAAATAAATATGTCAATGGAGGAGAAATCAAATCAGCTGCTAATTTTAAATACAGTGGGGCAATATGATCAGGACCTGATGATTTATTCACATCTAGTGCCTTTAAAGCCGAATAAACATCAGAGGAAGTAATCTGTTGAAAAGCAAACTCACTGGACCATAGATTAGGTTCAGCTTTAAGGAAATCTAGGTCAAAAACTGTATTATTATTTGTAAATACCGACCCTAATACAATGAAATATCTGTTAAAACTATTAAGCGTTTGTTTTTTGTCTGTAATTTTGGTAGAATCTATCGTTAAACAAGAAGGAAACCCCGAATTGGATTTATTACCAGTTAACAGTTTGATATTCCTCCACAACTTCCGAGAATTTGTCAAATTTTCTGTGGTTTTATCAAGAAAATAATCAGATTTCGATTTTCTAATCACAACTGTACATTTATTTAGGAGCTGCCTAAAATGTAGCCAGTCAGAATTTAACTGTGTTTGTCTAGCCCTGGCCCATGCTGCATCCCGTTCTTGAATAAGTTCGCACAAGACAGTTGAGAACCATGGATTATCCCGACATTTAACTCTATATTTTCTCAAAGGTGCATGCTTATTAATAATTGACATAAAACTATTATAAAAATATTCCCAAGCACACTCAACATCCGGAATTAAAGTAATTTTATCCCAGTCAGTTTGTGCAAGATCATTTAAGAATGCCTGCTCACTAAAATGTTTCATAGAACGCTTAGTTATAATTCTCGGGTTCTGCTTAGGCAGCCGTGTATCTCTGACTACTGCCACAACACAGTGATCACTAATATCGTTAGTAGGGATGCACCGATCCTGATCGGCCGATCATGCTTGCGTGTTTTGTCAGTAAAGCCGGTTCTGTAATCAGCGGTAAATGCCATCAGGTGCGTAATTTCACGTTGAGCCGTATATACTACACACAGCCGTTGTTCATTGACAAGCTGCGCAAATCAATGTTCATTATCAGTGTGAATGTGCGCAGCTCGTCAGTGAACAACGGCTGTGTGTAGTATATACGGCTCAACGTGAAATCACGCACCTGATGGCATTTACCGCTGATTACAGAACCGGCTTTACTGACAAAACGCGCAAGTGATCGGCCGATAAGGATCGGTGCATCTCTAATCGTTAGCAAATACAGAAACTGAGGAATATTTATGCGGAACGTTTGTAAGAACAAGATCTAATAATGTAGATTTTTCTTGAAATTTAGAATTTGGCCTGGTGGGTGTATCTACTAATTGAAAAAAATTATGAATATCACAAAAATTGAAGATTGCATGCATCCAATTCAGATTAAAATCACCCATTATGATCAATTCCTTATACAGGTCCTTCTCAAAAAATTTGCATATTGTTCATTATTTTCTGTAATGTACTGATAAACATTAGACTTTCATATATTTTAGATTCATTACACACAACCGAAGTAGTTCAAGCCTTTTATTGTTTTAATATTGATGATTTTGGCATACAGCTCATGAAAACCCAAAATTCCTATCTCAAAAAATTAGCATAACATGAAAAGGTTCTCTAAACGAGCTATTAACCTAATCATCTGAATCAACTAATTAACTCTAAACACCTGCAAAAGATTCCTGAGGCTTTTAAAAACTCCCAGCCTGGTTCATTACTCAAAACCGCAATCATGGGTAAGACTGCCGACCTGACTGCTGTCCAGAAGGCCATCATTGACACCCTCAAGCAAGAGGGTAAGACACAGAAAGAAATTTCTGAACGAATAGGCTGTTCCCAGAGTGCTGTATCAAGGCACCTCAGTGGGAAGTCTGTGGGAAGGAAAAAGTGTGGCAGAAAACGCTGCACAACGAGAAGAGGTGACCGGACCCTGAGGAAGATTGTGGAGAAGAGTCTGGAGTAGAAACATCCAGAGCCACCGTGTACAGGCGTGTGCAGGAAATGGGCTACAGGTGCCGCATTCCCCAGGTTTTGAACCAGAAACAGCGGCAGAAGCGCCTGACCTGGGCTACAGAGAAGCAGCACTGGACTGTTGCTCAGTGGTCCAAAGTACTTTTTTCGGATGAAAGCAAATTTTGCATGTCATTCGGAAATCAAGGAGCCAGAGTCTGGAGGAAGACTGGGGAGAGGGAAATGCCTGAAGTCCAGTGTCAAGTACCCACAGTCAGTGATGGTCTGGGGCACCATGTCAGCTGCTGGTGTTGGTCCACTGTGTTTTATCAAGGGCAGGGTCAATGCAGCTAGCTATCAGGAGATTTTGGAGCACTTCATGCTTCCATCTGCTGAAAAGCTTTATGGAGATGAAGATTTCATTTTTCAGCACGACCTGGCACCTGCTCACAGTGCCAAAACCACTGGTAAATGGTTTACTGACCATGGTATTACTAGGGGTGTCAAAATTAATCGTTTTTACGATGCATCGCGATGCAGACAAGGACGATTCGGTATCGGTTCAGTAATAGACCATAACCGGTTATAACGGACTCAGTCCAGTGCCAGAAAACGCGACCCAGGGGGCTTGTATGATTTTCCGGGAGGGGGGTTGAGCTAACGAGGGGAGTACTCCACATGAATAAAATAAGTCTTCAGATTTTAACTGAAAAGATTATTGCCACTTTCTTTACACACCGGTGCATTTAACGAACTAACAAACATGAGTGTGCATTTAACAAATGTCTTTTTTTGTTAGTAATTCATTTAAAGGACTGAAACATTATTTTTATTTGGTTGAAAAGACTGGCTAAAAGCACTGAGCGCGTCTATCTGGCTCAGCACCGTTTTACACAAATATAATGTTTTGCTGATATTGTGATTGCGCACATAAATAATAATAGTAGACCTTTTGCAGTTTTGAATGATGCCTTTTTATGCCTTACTTTTATCAACAAAAATGGTGTATTTTAGGTTTCCACTGTTATTAAGAAAAAATGCAAGTGATCGCGTTTGAGCTTCCTGTCAGCTGCATAGCCTGCTTTCGCTTTCACTCTCCGCAAAAACGATTGGATATGCGACTAGCCGCGCACATTTATCTAGGTTAAACGTTTAAATTAATATTCTGAAATGCATCAAGTGTTTTATGTCCATAGATTTTATATAATGCAAGTCGTGTTGATTTGAGAAGGCTAAATTTATCAAACATGCTCAACTCATTGCCGCTGGCCGCTTGTTCGTTAGGTTAGGTTAAAAAGACAAAAGCTTGAATTTAACAAACATAAAATGTTCCAAACATATTTCTAAATTAACTTAAAAAGGAAACAAAACGAAATCTAGCCACCTTGCCTTTAGAATCCAAAACTGAACTATTTTAATGGCTGCAACACGAACTCTGTTCTGATAAATTGTCGGACAAGAACGGGGCTCGGGTCTGAGAGTCTCAGGCTGGGCTCGTGTAGGACTCTATTCGTTCCCTCGTTTCAATTAAATAAGATCTGAGCGGTACCTCTCGGTTCAAATCGTATTTGGTTTAGTTTTCGCGTTTAAAATGACTATAGCGGCAGCTTTTATAGCAAAAGATATACGGCCCTTTTCTGTGGTGGAAAACCCCGGCCACCTGTTCAATACACTGGAGCCGCGATATAAGCTTCCCTCACGCTGACACTTTTCAGAAAAGATTATGTCGGAACTCTAGAACGAAACCAAAGCCCAGGTATTTGCTTTTGTGTATTTGTTCTAAATGTTGCTGTTGTCTTCTGTGCCCAGACTTTAGTTTTGTTTGATACATTTAAAAAGTGTTTTTTCTTTGAGAAGGTAAGATTAAAGTTTCAGTTCATATATCTGACTGTTTGTATTTATTAACACAATTGTATATATTTGAAGTAAAATTGAAAAATGAGTATGTTTTATTCCTTAATTTAATGTACTGTAGAGTACAGTACAAAACAACAAACAACAACAAAAATAATCATTCTGCCCAACATCCTGTGTTTGGTCTGGGACAGGCCAAAGAACCTCTTCAGCATCACAGGCTAAATTAGCCCTGGCCAGGCAGCAGGGGTCAAATCCTCTTGCATGCCTGATCCAACCCTGGCACTCATCAACTAAAATATATGAGACTGCTTCTCTTCTTGCCCTTGCCCTTCTTTTGTCTTTTCCACATTGTCGTCATTGTCCTCCTTCTTCTCCTCCTCTTCCTCTTTCACCTCTTACTCTTCCTCATCAAAATTACACATTACTGTATGTGGGATATTGATTGAAAAAGACTGGATAGGATGCACAGTTAAAAAAAATCTAATCAAATAAAAACGCATTTCAACGTCATTGTGAAATAGAAAAGAAAAATAAATTTGAAGTAAAATTGAAAAATTAGTATGCAGTGCATCGTCAATGCATCGTGATGCATCGAGATATTGAATTGAACCGAATCGATGACATGATAATCGTAATCGAACCGAACCGTAAGACCACTGTAGGTTCACACCCCTAGGTAATACTGTGCTCAATTGGCCTGCCAACTCTCCTGACCTGAACCCCATAGAGAATCTGTGGGATATTGTGAAGAGAAAGTTGAGAGACGCAAGACCCAACACTCTGGATGAGCTTAAGGCCGCTATCGAAGCATCCTGGGCCTCCATAACACCTCAGCAGTGCCACAGGCTGATTGCCTCCATGCCACGCCGCATTGAAGCAGTCATTTCTGCAAAAGGATTCCCGACCAAGTATTGAGTGCATAACTGAACATAATTATTTGAAGGTTGACTTTTTTTGTATTAAAAACACTTTTCTTTTATTGGTCGGATGAAATATGCTAATTTTTTGAGATAGGAATTTTGGGTTTTCATGAGCTGTATGCCAAAATCATCAATATTAAAACAATAAAAGGCTTGAACTACTTCAGTTGTGTGTAATGAATCTAAAATATATGAAAGTCTAATGTTTATCAGTACATTACAGAAAATAATGAACTTTATCACAATATGCTAATTTTTTTAGAAGGACCTGTATTTCAAAGAGGTCAATGAATGCATTAGTGACTGTACAGCATTGCTAGTAGCTGAAGGAGGCTGATCTAAAAACCTTATAACCAGTAATACTGATGTCTCTGTCTGAGATAGATTTGTTAAGCCAGGATTCAGATATAACTATCACATCCGCATTTGTATTTTTAGCCCAGATGTATACCATATCCAATTTGGGCAACAAGCTACAAACATTTAAATGTATAAAACCCAATCCAGATCTTGTTTTTAACTCAGCTGGAGTAGTAAAACTTAAGGCAGTATAAGGTCCTGGATTTAAAGATACATTCCCAGACATTAACAACATTAGAACTATTAGATTCCTTCGTTTAACTGAATTACTCACTCTACTTCCAGCCATAGACCCCAAACAAGTTATATGAGTCATACAATAATTTTCCTCCCTAGATAAAGCACATTTTATAAAATCCAAATACTTAAAATCCATGCGGTACAGCAATTCATAGTATTGTTCAAACATAACAGAGTTAGTAGATACTCCATATTGTGTCAGAATATCAAAATTTACAGTTGATGAATTGCACGCTGAGAATAAGCCAGAGACATACCCGCTGCCACTAGTATGAACTTGACAAGATATCCAGAAGAATAAACTTAAAAATAACATGCATCCAAACGTTAAACACCACATGATGTACGCAAGCAATTTGTGGACCACAGAGACCAATATATAGGTCCATATAATAAAATAATGTCCAGGATCCCGGACACACAGTCAGATTCAGCTTGTAAACTGATCACGCACACACAATGACTTGGACCAGATCACTTATAGATTGAATGCTTGCGTGCGATGTAGTGAGAACAGTACGATTTAAATCCAATTCCTGGTCAAACAAAACTTTAAAGGTGCCATAGAATGGAAAACTCAATTTACCTTGGCATAGTTAAATAATAACAGTTCAGTACATGGACATGACATACCATGAGTCTCAAACACCACGGTTTCCTCCTTCTTATATAAATCTAGTATTTGCAAAAGACCACCGAAAAATAGGTCAATTCCAACATATACCCGACTGTTACGAAACTTTCCCGAGATCGTTAATAGTTACGCCTCCAACATTTGCATCGCCCAATCATCGGTAACGTCAGTACATCAGTTAAACAACGTGAGTCACTCAAGGGACACGGTTAGCTTAAAGGAGTAGTTCACTTTCAGAACAACAATTTACAGATAACTTACTCACCCCCTTGTCATCCAAGATGTTTATGTCTTTTTTTCTTCAGTCGTCAAGAAATTATGTTTTTTGAGATAAACATTTCTGGAAATTTCTCCATATAATGGACTTAAATGGTGCCCCGATTTTTGAATCTTCAAAATGCCGTTTAAATGTAGTTTAAATGCAGTTTAAATGCAGCTTCAAAGGGCTGTAAACGATCCCAGCCGACGAAGAAGGGTCTTGTCTACCGAAACGTTCGCTCATTTTCTTAGAAAAATATATTTTTATATACCTTTTAAGCACTGAAACTCGTCCAGCACTAGAGCTTGTAGTGCGTGTTCCCGACTTTACGTACTCACGTTGAAAGGTCACGCGTGACGTATGCGAAACTACAGACCCAGTGTTTACAAAGCAAACATGAGAAGAGAGAAGTGCAACGAAATCAAATAATCTTTAGCAACAAGGTACAACATAAAGTACAACGATGTCGGACAACTTTGAAGCTGGAGGAGCACATGAGTTGGAGTTTTTCACCGTTTCCTACCTTTTTGAGCCGGAATACACAGACGATGAACTCTGTCAGAGAGAGAATACTGCGGCAGCGGCGGCGACACAAGCCTCGGGCAGACCGCGTTCAAACGAGACGAGATGGTGGTGCAAGTGTGGAAAATGCCAGCCATTTCCAGTGGAGCAGGAATCTCAGTGCTGTCACGACTGGACCACATCTGTTCCACTGTTACAAACAATTGGCGAGTAAGGTGATGGGACTGCTTCAAGCATTCGCTGCGTTGCAGAGCACGGTGGACGCAGTACGTAAAGTCGGGAACGCGCACTACAAGCCCTAGTGCTGGACGAGTTTCAGTGCTTAAAAGGTATGTAAAAATATATTTTTCTAAGAAAATGACCGAACGTTTCGGTAGACAAGACCCTTCTTCCTCGGCTGGGTTCATTTAGAGCCCTTTGAAGCTGCATTTAAACTGCATTTTGGAAGTTCAAACTCGGGGGCACCATAGAAGTCCACTATATGGAGAAAAATCCTGAAATGTTTTCCTCAAAAAACACCATTTCTTTACAACTGAAGAAAGAAAGACATGAACATCTTGGATGACAAGGGGGTGAGTACATTATCTGTAAATTCTCGTTCTGAAAGTGAACTACTCCTTTAAGGAGTCAAATATCATCTAGGAAGGCAATTTTTTATCAGATTTTTTGATTGTTTAGAATGTGCTCCTGAAATTTTGACTGTGCTCCTAAATTGTTTAAGTTAGGAGCACAATCCCCGGAAGTCCACTATATGGAGAAAAATCCTGGAATGTTTGCCTCAAATATCTTTTCTTTTCTACTGAAGAAAGACAGAAATGAACATCTTCGATGACATGGGGGTGAGTAAAATATCAGTATTTTTTTTTACTCTAGAAGTGAACTAACTTTAAAATTAATATTTTAAAATGTCAAGCTTTTATTTTTATGGTAAACAAATTTGTAAGACTCCATCAACCTGTTTTTGAATCTAAAAACTGCCTATGAATGTAAAAACTCACTCATTAAGTTCTGCCTGATTTCAGCAGGCGTGCTTTGGTGAGGCATACAGGTTTTTGGTTAAATGTGTTCATTTATCCTGTGTTTTAATAGAAAATTAATAGCACTGAATTAGCATTTAATCAATAGCTCTTCCTGACACAACCTTTTAAAACCGCTGTTGAGCCGTAGTCTATACGTGTTTGCAGTCTGTGTTGTCGCTAAGGTAACCACCCGTACCCACAAAGTCTCCACTCGCTGTCACTTGCATTAAAAGCATAATCTTTCCTCATGAGGGAACATTGGCGGATACACACTCTGGTTCTGCCCCCACTAGCCTTTCAGTTGAGTAAACATGATGCAGCTACTAATTTATACATTCAGTCTAGTGCACTGCTACACGGTGGTCTCCATGGATAGATCCCCTTATGAACCATTAGTGGCTAAACCGTGGCAGAAAAGTGAGATCTGTCCATTTATACCAGCTTATGAATTACAAATTCAGAAGCTGCTGATTGAAACTTTAGGTCTCAGGATTTGGGTCCTCTTTAATTTGTGTTTACTTCATTTGAGATCAATAGGAACGAATTAATGATCCGCGTGAATTTAAAGCAGCCTGTTGGCATTTAACACACAGCGAAAGAGAGAAAGTTTCGGAATGAACCGAAAAACAAAATCAGCTTAATTGCATATTGTTTTCATGATTCGCTTCTCTGAAATGAGCTTTATCTGCTGAGATTGGCCTAACGCTCAAATTCAGACTTGTTTACAAAGTCCTTGATCCATTGTCGGTGACAATTTTATGTGGATTTATGCAGTAGTCAGCAGCAGCATCCACAATTTACACATTAAGATAAATGTTTATATTTCCAATAACCTTTTTGAGGCTGAAACTGTAGTGGGAATCTATTACCATATTCTGCATTGGGAAAAATTTTGCATTGCAAAAACGTAACACTGTGGATATGCAATTTATAATGATGTGCACACAGTAGAAAACCCCAGTACCTGTAAAAACTGACCTGGATGAATAAGAAAATAAAACAGCCTTATAGCCAGAGCAGTATGTAGGATCCTCCAACGCAGAACAGATTTGATAAAACAATATTTGCATTATTATTCCAGTCACTTCGCACAGGTCACAAGAATGTCACAAGATGATGGAAATGTTTGTAAAGAACTAATTTATCCTCAAGGATTTGGTGTCCTTCAGGTATTTACCTCAGTGACTGCAGCTGATTCATCTTATTAGCTCTTGTCTTACCAAATGCATAATTAGTTGCATCGGTGACTTCCGAAAATGGCTGATGAAAATGTATCTGATATCATGAGGTAGTATTTGTGTGGCTTAATGACACTACATCAATATTGACAGGCGTTCTCGTGAGGTTGCAGAATCCTCTCATATGAAGCAAACACACTGCATTTCTACTGAGGCATTGGGGGGAGATTTATGGATCAAAACTAGATAAGTTGAACTGCCTGAAATGAAGGAAACGAATGTACTCAATTCTGACTGGTACAACAATTATTTTTGATGTTAGGGACAGATAAATGTATAATAATAAAATCTTATACTACTTAGTCTCATATAGGACTCATATGCAACTATTACAGAAGGTTCAAACGCTCACTGATGCTCCGGAAAGAAACACAATGATTAAGAGCCAGGGGTGAAAACTTTTGAACAGAATGAAGATGTGTACATTTTTCTTATTGTGCCTAAATATATATATATATATATATATATATATATATATATATATATATATATGTAATCAACCACCTAGCACCTGCCTAGAATACCAAGCAATCTCCTTGCAACATGCTCAAAACTACCTAGGACATATTAGCATCTGAAAAACAACGTTCTGGCAACCATCCATGCATTCAGCCTTTATTCTGTTTGTAACAACCACATTTTCACAAACCAGTCAATACTAATAGATAAAATCAAGCTCCAACCTATTTTTTTTTTCTTGTTAAAGGGATAGCTCACCCCAAAATAAAAATTACCCTAAGTTTTACTCACTCTCAAGCCATCCTAGGTGTATATGACTTTCTTCTTTCAGATGAATACAGTCAGAGTTATATTAAAAAATGTCCTGGCTCTTCCAAGCTTTATAATGGCAGTGAATGGCTGTAAAGATTTTGAAGCAAAATAAAGTGCATCCATCTATCATAAAAGTGCTCCACTTGCAGTTTTTTGGGTTTCAAAATCTCAACACCCATTCACTGCCATTATAAAGCTCAGAAAAGCCAGGACATTTTTGTAATATAACACCGACTGTATTCGTCTGAAAGAAGAAAGTCATATACAACTAGGATGGCTTGAGGGTGAGTAGTCTCGCGTAGCCAGAACTTCAGACTGACGGCTGAAAGTCTGGAATTCATGGCAGCTTTAATTGGCCAAGGCCCGCCCATAAGGCCGTTTGACCGACATGTCAAACAACCAATCACAGTTCGTTTCGTTCAGCGTCACGTTTCGGGGCGTGGAAATGCCCCCACAACAACAGACTGGCATGCAACAAGTCAGTCATTGAAATAATCAGCATTGAAAGTTAACGGAGAAGAGGGAGAACAAGCAGTAAGTCAGTAATTTGTTCGCGAACGTCGCAAATGTGTATAACAACAACGACGTCTGCATAAGCACCTTTTAGCAAAACGCGAGTAAATCAGTCTGCGCTTTGTTTCCCAGCGGACCGAAAATAAACGCGACACTCGCGTGTTCCGGATATCCGATCAAATTCAACTAATCAGATGACGACTTCGACATTCCTGAAGTGTTTCCAGTTAAGTGTACCATATGCATCAGACGTTTAGCCAACGTTCCGTGGGCGTGACGCCTGAGGCTGAGACTAGAGGGTGAGTAAATCATGGGGCAGTTTTCATTTTTGGGTGAACTATGCCTTTAAAAACAGTCAAGCCCAAAATTATTCATACCCTGGCAAATTAAAGTTAAAGTTGCTTTTATTCAACCAGCAAGTTTTTTTGACCGGAAATGACACAGGCTTTTCCCAAAAAATAATCAGACGATGTACAAGAGGCATCATTGTGGAAAAAAAATATATTTCTCAGCTTTTATTTACATTTGAACAAAAAGTGGCATGTTCAAAATTATTCATACCTTTCTCAATAATCAATAGAAAAGCCTCTATTGGCTATTACAGCAATCAAAAGCTTCCTATAATTGCTGACAAGCTTTTTGCATGTCTCCACTGGTATTTTTGCCCATTCATCTTTAGCGATGAGCTCCAACTCTTTCAGGTTGGAGGGTCTCCTTGCCATCACCCTGATCTTTAGCTCCCTCCACAGATTCTCAATTGGATTTAAGTCAGGACTCTGGCTGGGCCACTGCAAAACATTAATGTTTTTGTCTGCTAACCATTTCTTCACCACTTTTGCTGTGTGTTTTGGGTCGTTGTCGTGCTGAAATGTCCACTGGTGCCCAAGGCCAAGTTTCTCTGCAGACTGCCTGATGTTGTTGTTGAGAATTTTGATGTATTGCTCCTTTTTCATGGTGCTGTTTACTGTGATTAGGTTCCCTGGTCCACCGGCTAAAAAAAAACAAAAAAAAAAAAAACATTAGGTTCTCACCACCATGTTTGACAGTGGGGATGGTGTTCTTAGGGTTGAAGGCTTCTCCTTTTTTACGCCAAATAAAGGCTACATCATTGTGGCCAAGCAATTAAATTTTTGTTTCATCTGACCATAAAGCAGAAGACCAGACGTCTTCTTCTTTGTCCAGATGAGCATTTCCAAAGACCAAGTGGGCCTTTGTGTGCCTTATCTGGAGAAGTGGTGTCCTCCTTGGTCTGTGTCCGTGGAACCCAGCGGTGTGCAGTGTCTGTTGGACTGTCTGCCTTGAGATGTTGCCACCAGCAGAGCCCAGATTCATCAGGATGGCCTTGGTGGTGATCCTTGGATTCTTGTTTATCTCTCTCACTATCCTCCTGGCCAGCACAGGTGTCACTTTTGGCTTCCGACCACGTCCTCTGAGATTTTTCACAGTGTGGAACGTCTTGTATTTTTTAAATAATACTTTGCACTGTAGCCACTGGAACTTCAAAACATTTAGATATGGTCTTCTAGCCCTTTCCTGACTTGTGAGCAGCCACAATGCACAGCCGCAGGTCCTCAGTGAGCTCCTTTGTCTTAGCCATGACTGTCCACAAACCAACAGCAGAGAGCTTCTGTTTTTCACCTGTTGAGTTGATTAAAACAGCTGTTCCCAATGAATCAGGGTAATTAGGATGCTTTAGAACAGCTTGGACTATTTGGAATGGTATAGAACTTTGGATTTTTCCACAGACTGTGACAGTTTGCAAAGGTTATGAATAATTTTGGACATGCCACTTTTTGTTCAAATGTAAATAAAAGCTGAGAATTTTTTTTTTCCACAATGATGCCTCTTGTACATCGTCTTATTATCTTTTGGGAGAAGCCTGTGTCATTTCCGGTCAAAAAAAAAACTTGCTGGTTAAAAAAAAAGTAACTTTAGGTCAGAATTTGCCAGGGGTATGGATAATTTCGGGCTTGACTGTGTATTGTTTCACATCGAAATACATCAAAATGTGGAAGCAAATGGGTGTTTATTGTTCTTTTACTCTTACTTTTGATTAATTTAATGTATCCTTGCTAAACAAAAGCATATATATATATATATATATATATATATATATATATATATATTTTTTTTTTTTTTTTTTTTTTTTTAAAGACCCTGAATTTTTAAATACTAGTATATGACAGTCACATTCACAACATTACTAAGTTTTTGCAATATTTACCAACAGTGATACTTTAACAGCTAAACCAAATGGTAAAGAATTGACATGAGGGGGAAGTAGGGACAATGAAAACGAGACGGCAAGAAACAGGCAGCATCTTCACACTCAAATCTCAAGGGACTTCATCCCTGACACTGTCTCGAGGCTGACAGGCCGCTGCCTCCATGTTTGTGTGCATCTGAGACAGCGTAAATTTCCCATTCATCGCAGAAAGAGGCAACAAGGGACTCAGGAGGAGCAGCCACTGGTCAGAGCCGCCGGTCTTTGGATTGATGAACTGATGGTGACGGATGAGGGTAATAAAGAGCTAGATGTCCCTCCCGTTACCAGCGAGGAACCAGTATGAATCACCCATCTGAGGCCGTACGGAGCAAGAGAAAGATGCAGAGGCCAGCCCTACCCCCCTCGGGCACACGTATATATACGATGAAACGCACACACATACACAAACTCGGCCCCAGCAGTCATGACTTCCACAAAGCAGCAGAGCAGAACTGTCATACAAAACAACACGGTTCAAAAGAGAAGACGCCGACAAAGAGACCATCATCATTCTGGGCTGGTCTGGTCTGAGTGAAATGATGGTGATGGGACTTACAGAGCTGTGTTTGCACTGTTCTGAAATGTTTTGACATTAGTCATGATCGACTACTCAGGGAAACTCAGGGAAAAGTGGTGCTGTATTTTTAAGGCAATATCTGTAGGGGAGAGCAGAATTGGTTGGTGCAATTGTCATTCTTCTCTGGAGGAACAAACATTACGATAACACATCAAAAGTACAAATGAACAGAGAAATAGTTCAGCTAAAATGAAAATTCCGTCATCATTTGTTCACCCTCATGCTTTTGCAAACAAGTGTGGTTTTTTTTCGTCTGTGGAACACTAAAGGAAATGTTAGCTAGTATGTTAACAGTGCACTTTTTCAGGCAATTAAAGTGAAAGGTGACTAGAGTTAATGGCAAAACTGACCAAAAAGCAGGATAAATAAAAAAAAAAAATAAAACAGTAGATTCAGTAGATTAAGAATTTAAATTAAAAAAATAAATAAACAAAAATTAGAAATGCTGCCTTGGAAAATAGCTGAAATGTGTACAAATAAATAAATAAATAATAATATATTATTATTATAAATAATAATAACAACTAGAAGCTAAAGTTCGATGACAAACTTTAAATGTTGGCTTGGAGAGCCAAACCGGGCAGCCTTGGGGCAAAAGTGCCACAGCACTTGTGTGTCCAGCGTTCTCGAGCTGCCCCGCTGCGAAAATGCGCCCTTGCTATTTCATATTCTAATAAAAAAGCAGACTAGGCTATGACAACAGGTTCAACGGAGTTGGCTAGCTGGATGTGAAATAATTATTTGTATTGTTTTCATATGCTTGTAACTGTTTTCCCTCTTTACTATTTCAAAGTGCGGTGATCTAAATGAAACACTGTAAAGAGGTTATGAATTGAGATCTTGAAGGATTAGTTATCCTGTGGCCCCCTCTTGTGGACAACATTACCATTATTGCCTTCATCTCTGAACCATATTAACATTGCATAGTTTTCATTTTGATCCGTTTTAGAGCAATAAATAAATGCATACATAAATACATAAAAGAAGCCAAATGAAGGATGTTTTTTGTTATTTTTTTATGGAGTAACATTGAAGACAGAAAGCAGAATGCGTCCGCTTTAAATGTTGAAATCCAATATAATGATCCAATATATATTTCTCAACAGTTCATGTTCACTTGAGACATAGACAACTGTTTTCGATTATATGCGTTAAGCTATGATGTATTTTGAAAGGATGTAGTAATAATTCAATTGTAGAGCTCTCTAATTGAAATTCTTACTAGTAAAATATGTTGTAGAGCTCTGTAATTAAAAATGAATGGAAGTCAGTGGAGACATATGACTAGTAAAAATTCATTTGTAGAGCTCTCTAATTGGAATTATTACTAGTAGGAATTGAATTATAGAGCTCTCTAATTGAATTGCTACTAGTAAAAATGCTATTACGACAAGTAATGCTTAGTATATTTTAGGCTAAAACGGCTTGCCATAGAGGATTAATGTAGTGTGGAGCGCGTGCGTCAAAGCCACGACGCGTTGCTGTGCAGTTGAGCCCAAAAGCAGAAATAAGCAAGCATTTGACCTTTTTAATATATTACTCTACTATTATTAGCTGTGTCTCATTTAGAAGGATGCGCCCTCCGGAGGTCGCATTCGAAGGCTGCATACGTCATCGAGGCTGTCTCATTTCGAATGCGACCTCCTTTCACAGAAATTCGAAGGATGCATGAGATGTATCCTTTGCTACTACAGATAACCCACAATTCTTTGCGTCGCCGTAAACAACTGTCGTTAATTTGAAAAATGCCGGCACCGGCAGATGTACACACAAGCTAAAATGTGGTGTTTATCATTTAAATCGGTAAAAACGGATAAGGTTGTTCTTAATATCCTCCTATTTTTGTTCTCTAACAGGTATGCTGCAGCTCTTGAAACATTGAACAAAATAAAACAAGTAAAAGCATTTTTTTTTAATTACTTTACAAATTTAAAAATAATTTTCCTTCATTTAAGTAGTGTGAGAGTGCAACGATGCTCTAAATTTGTTTGCATAGTAACGTGATAAATCCTGTTTCATTTTCCAACTGTCCTTTTTTTCTTTCCTCCCGTCCTACGAAGGCCGTCTCGTTTTTGTTCTAAGTTAAGGACACTTCGTATACACATCCTACAGAGGATGCAACCTCCGGAGGATTCGACCTCCGGAGGGCGCAGCCTTCCAAATGAGACACAGCTATTGTGTTGAATCGCTGGAGTGTTTGTATTTAAATACCTTTAAAAGACGTGCAAATGATGTCTTTGTTGACGCAGACGAAGCATCCCATGTTAGTTAGTGAAACCTATGAAACAGCTCATTTGCACTCAATGTAGCTCTTTAAAATGTTCTTCTATATTTATTGTGTACAATCGCCGGGGTGTTTATATTTAAATGCTTTTAAAAAACGTTCAGTCATATATAGACGTTTTTCCTGAACACGGAAGTAAGACTCTTAACTGAAAGAATGCTTTGCATTTCCGGTCTGCATTGTTTCTAGTCAAATTAGGGTATATTCCGAGCTAATAAACTAATGTTAAACGTATTAAAATGTTTTTAAAAAGCACATGGCTCCATAGCGCCATCACTTGGCAATGTCGCAATGACCGTCATTTGTCAGTGCCTCACTTTAATGAGTGTGTAGATGGCACGAAGCAGTGGACGTTAGCTACATTAAAAACAGATGGACGCTATTTGAATGGGATCCTATGGAAACCGGAACAGAAAAGCATTCAATCTGACGTTAGAATTCGTAATGGCAGCGCTCATCGTTTACTCAGGAAAAAGGTCTATAGATCGCAGACGGGGATCTCCGAGCCGTGAAGCTCATCTGTGTAACACATTTGCTGAAGGCAGCGCTTTGGGTTTGAAATAAAACAGCTCACAAACAGCTGATTTAGCTCTTGATGTGTTCTAATGGGTATTTAGAATTAAATCGCTGTAATATTTTAATTTTAAAGGCAGTCAAATTCGTGCAAATGATGTCCTTTGTGGCCACATATATAGAGAAAGTACGCACTGAAGGAAAGCTTTCGGTTTTGAATATAACAGCTTACAAACAGCTGATGCGTTCAAATGGGTATTTAGAATTAAATCACTGGAATATTTTAATTTTAAAGGCGGTATTTATTTGCATTTTCCACTGATTTCAAAGTGAAAGTAGGTCAGCACTCTCCTGTTGAGTGGAGTGGAATCGCTCCTTTGGAGGGCGCATTTTTTCTCAGCCCATGTAAATCTATGGGACATTTTTCCATTCAGTGAAGTGGAATTGCTCCTTTAGAGGGTGCATTTTTTCTCAGCCCATGTAAGTCTATGGGAAATTTTTCAAATTCAAAAATGAATAATAAATACACTGTAAGTCTGATCAGTCTAAAAAGATATAGCAACTAACTTGAAGTTAGGGCCCATGTCTCTGCCAAGTTTGGGGATTGTGGCATTAAAGGCCTAGGAGGAGTAGCGTTCAACAAAATTTAGTCTCAGAAGATTAATAATAAGTTTAAATATATATATATATATATATATATATATATACACACACACATGACAGTCCTTGCCATTATTCAGTTTCATTGTATGGAGAAAAAAAAGTGTTAGACAAAAACATTGGAAAGAAAAGTTGCACAACCAACCGAGAGAACCGCAGCCTTAAGAGGCTTGTCAAGCAAAATCGATTCAAGAATTTGAGTGAACTTCACAAGGAATGGACTGAGGCTGGGGTCAAGGCATAAAGAGCCACAACACACAGACGTGTCAAGAAATTTGGCTACGGTTGTTGTATTCCTCTTGTTAAGCCACTCCTGAACTAAGACAACATCAGAGGTGTCTTACCTGGGCTAAGGAGAAGAAGAAATGAACTGTTGCCCAGTGGCAAATGCTCAAAGTCGTCTTTTCAGATGAGAGCAAGTTTTGTGTTTCATTTGAAAACCAAGGTCCTAGAGTCTGGAGGAAGGGTGGAGAAGCTCATAGCCCAAGTTGATCGAAGTCCGGTAATTTCCACAGTCTGTAATGATTTGGGGTGCAATGTCATCTGCTGGTGTTGGTCCACTGTGCTTTTTGAAAACCAAAGTCACCACACAAAGAAATTTTAGATGCTTCCTTCTGCTGACCAGCTTTTTAAAGATGATTTCATTTTCCAGCAGGGTTTGGCACCTGCCCACACTGCCAAAAGCACCAAAAGTTGGTTAAATGACCATGGTGTTGGTGTGCTTGACTGGCCAGCAAACTCACCAGACCTGAACCCCATAGAGAATCTATGGGGTATTGTCAAGAGGAAAATGAGAAACAAGAGACCAAAAATGCAGATGAGCTAAAGGCCACTGTCAAAGAAACCTGGGCTTCCATACCACATAAGCAGTGCCACAGACTGATCACCTCCATGCCATGCAGAATTGAGGCAGTAATTAAAGCAAAAGGAGCCCCTACCAGGTATTGATTACATATACAGTAAATGAACATACTTTTCAGAAGGCCAACAATTCACTAAATATGTTTTTTATTGGTCTTATGAAGTATTCTAATTTGTTGACATAAGAATTGGTGGGTTTTTGTTAAATGTGAGCCAAATCATCACAATTATAAGAACCAAAGACTTCAGTCTGTGTGGATTGAATTTATTTAACAGAAGTTTCACAATTTGAGTTGAATTACTGAAATACAGTAAATGAACTTTTCCACAACATTCTAATTTATTGAGATGCACCTGTATGTTACGATTGTGGAACCTTCATGCTAACCATGCAGGTGAATAAGGTAAAAAATTAACTAATAGTTATCACCTTACATACTCAGTTGATTGATTACTTTGATAATTGCAAACTTTTTTTGTATTACAAGTTTTCTAAAATGTTAGGTTTAAATATGCAATTGAGGCATTATTTAACGAAATATGCACTAATTTGCATATAATTCTAGTACAAAAATCTAAACACTAAATGAAGTCAGTTTCAAAACTCTTGTTTAATTTTTTTTACATATTAGAGTCAACCATTTTTACAGAGGGAATTTTGGGTATCTCATTTTGTCACAACATAAATCAGAAAAAAAAAACACTATATATTTTTTACCATTTTTTGGGGAAATAAAATGTATAAAATCAAGCAATTTATATATGAACAAATCCCTCTGTAAAAACCTTTGGGATATAGACAGGAATAAAAATGTAAAGTCTGGTGTGTGTGTGTGTAAGTGCTACTGAAGTGGAGATTTGTGGCTCAGTGTAGAAGAGAAAACTCATTTTGAGAAAACGGGCTTTAAAAATATGCATTGTAATTGAAATCTATTGACACAAATAGATAAAGTGCTATAAAATAAACACTTAACAGTGTTTTTTGGATGTTTTCTTTCCACTAGTCTGAAAAAACACTTAATGAAAAACCAAAAAACCAAAAAGCCCAAAATCTCAAAATTGATAGGTGCATGAAAAAACTGCATTTTTGCCTGCAGTGTCTCCCCTTAAGAGAAAATCAAATGTAAAAGGTATTTTTGAAACCAAATTCTATAAATAAAAGTACTTATAAAATAAAATTGTAACAACCTTCGACTTCAGATGTTTTTTGCTCTTTGAGTTGAATTTCTAAATCATCCACAGACTGGAGTGGACCAAAAATAATATAAAATATTTATCTTGCAAGTAAATATTTTGCTAATGTTAATGTCAGAAATGCACTTATCACTGGTTTCTATCTCTAACAAACCCTGCCATACTTTACATATCTCACCTTACCTAATATTTTTTAGCTAAAGGGGGTTCATTTTGTTTTGACATAGCAAATTTGAAAAACTATCTTTGACTTGACAGGTTTTAATTTTCTACTGCATTGATAGAATCGCTAAGTGTGGTTGAAGAGGGCAAAAAGTCACATTTTTGTGACAGCACCCAATTAAAAACCTGAAATTAACCCTGTGTCAACCCCCCTACGGCTCTTATAGTCAATCCACACGCACAGAGAAATGTTATTAAATATGTACATTATTACGTATGTACATACAATTTTTGGCAATAGCCCTTTTTTGCTTTTGTTCAAGATTGATCAGATTTGCGTGTCCGGTGTCTGGTGAATTTACTTTCAAAAAAAAGAAAAAATTAAGAAAGAATATGACAAAGTGCAGTTACAAAATATTAATCAACATCTATGTGCATGAACCAGTCACAATCACTGCAACACTCACAATTCAGCAGTTAAGCTAAATCAATGTAAAATGTCAAAAAGTATTAATACAGCTCAAAAAATCCATCAACTTCAAAAACTGCTGGTCATCTCTCTCTACCCTCTTTCGAGGCTATAAAGCCTTGCAGAAATAAGAAATAAAAGGTTCAAGGCTTTGCAATCTTTCTCAAGAGCTTTATATCTGTCAAGACAAACAAGAGAGTTCAGACCCACTTCAGCAGCTGTAAATGTTGCGTGGAAGATACAGTCTTACCTCACCATATGTCCTGAGTTCCAGATCTGTTATTCCGGAGCGATGAATCTTCTTTTGCTTATGTGAAGTATCTTGGAGCTTAGTTGGGTGGCTCGACATCAATAAAGCATCCGTGAACTGAATAACTCTTCTTCTCAAAATGGATGGGGTTGCCATAAAACCTGACCTGCATTTATAAGACAAGGCCTGCTCACTTCAACATCTTACCAGGCAATAACATTAACGGAAATAATGATTAGATCGCAGCACCAATAGCTCTTATATCAATGTCATTTCTATTACAGGCGCAAATACTGTATGCATCCTTTTTAGGTTGGCTTATAGACTGTTTCATCTGTATGTTAAAAATCAGAATATTGTATTAGAAATACTAATAACTAAAGTTACAAGGAATGAGCAAAAGCTATAATATCTAGATAGATAGATAGATATTGTATTTGTATTGTTATTTTAACACCTGTAATGGCGGTCAATTAGCATTGTTTGCGTTTGTGCTTATCAACTTACGAATTTAGTGTTGATGTAGGCCTACTGTTAATTAAAATATATTCCCAGAATATGCTTCTTAAATATCATTGATAAAATATAAAATATAATATGCGCACCTAATGCACATCCTGTGATCTTCAATTTGTTGCAATAAGATTGTGTTCATAGAGTGTTTTCAGACAAGTCATCAATTGGCATATTGACGCCCCTGAACGTAAATGCCACTGAACCGAACAAAACTCGCATATTTTGCTGATTATTGCTACTGAGAATGGTCAATTATTGTCATGTTTTGGGCTGTACTAATTGGTCAGACTGGGAAAACATTGGAGTAGGCTCTTATAGACTGCCAAAAGTTTTAACAAATCGAGGAGAAGAGCGCAAAAACTGTCTGCGAAAACAAAAGGCGTTTGTGGTTGGCCAAACTGAACCAGGAATTGTTTGTTCTTATCATTTCCGGTCAGGTAGGTGAAATATTAGGCTAATATCTTAATACTGCTTGTACGTATCTTCACCTGTTACGTTTTGTTTGTCAAAATATTGCGGCCTTTCCTGCTTACTATCTCATTCTCTATGATTTAGCAGCTTCCACACATTTTTCCATGGTCAGAGGCGCCCTGGGGTAAATGGCACCTTTGAGAATATTTTCCTTTAAACCACTAGATAGCACAAAAACGTACTGAAGCCCTTTCCAAAACATTTTATTTTTAATATGCACATGCAATTTTGTCCGATCCTTGAAGCGATCACGGGCAGAGGCGCAAAGTTGATTCTGTGCTTACTTGATCTAATATTTGATGTTTTTTGTTTTTTTTAAGAGTTGTAGATTTAAGAAGCAAAAGACAATTGCTCAAATTAATGCATATATTTTGAGACAAAGGTATTCTTAAAGGAGTAGTTCACTTTCAGCAAAAATTTACAGATAATGTACAGTACTCCTTGTCATCTGAGATGTTCATGTCTTTCTTTCTTCGTAAAGAAATGGTGTTTTTTGAGGAAAACATTTCAGGATTTCTCTCCATATAATGGACTTCTTTGGTGCCCCGAGTTTGAACTTCCAAAATGCAGTTTAAATGCAGCTTCAAAGGGCTCTAAATGGTCCCAGCAGAGGAAGAAAGGTCTTATCTAGTGAAATGATCGGTTATTTTTTTAAAACATTTACAACTTTACACTATACTTTTTACTCTCAAAAGCTCGTCTTGCAGAGCTAGACAAGACGAGCATTTGAGGTTAAAACGTACATCAATTGTAATTTTTTTTTTTAGAAAATAACCCATTGTTTTGCAAGATAAGACCCTACTTTCCTCGGCTGTGATCGTTTAGACCCATTTGAAGCTGCATTTTGGAAGTTCAAACTCAGGGGCACCAAAGAAGTCCATTATATAGAGAGAAATCCTGAAATGTTTTACTCAAAAAACATAATTTCCTTACAACTAAAGAAAGAAAGACATGAACATTTACAGATAATGTACTCACCCCCTTGTCATCCAAGATGTTCATGTCTGTCTTTCTTCAGTCGTAAAGAAATTATGTTTTTTGAGGAAAACATTTCAGGATTTTTCTCCATATAGTGGACTTCTATGGTGCCCCCGAGTTTGAACTTCCTAAATGCAGTTTAAATGCAGCTTCAAAGGGCTCTAAATGATCCCAGCCGAGGAAGAAGGATCTTATCTAGCGAAACGACCGGTTATTTTCTAAAAACATTTACAACTTATACTTTTTAATCTCAAACGCTCGTCTTGCAGATATATATATATATATATATATATATATATATATATATATATATATATATATATATTTTTTTTTTTTTTTTTTTTTAATAACCCATCATCATTTTGCTAGATAATACCCTTTTTTCCTCGGCTGTGATTGTTTAGAGCCCTTTGAAGAGGCATTCTGGAAGTTCAAACTCAGGGGCTCCATAGAAGTCCATTATATGGAGAGAAATCCTGAAATGTTTTACTCAAAAAACAATTTCCTTACGACTGAAGAAAGAAAGACATGAACATCTTGGATGGCAAGGGGGTGAGTACATTATCTGTAAATTTTAGTTCTGAAAGTGAACTACTCCTTTAATGATTTTCAGTTTTGTTTAAGACAATTAAACCAACAGTTTTTAAATAACGAAAGAATATGTAAAAAAAAAAATGGTATTTGGGGTAAAAAAAAAAAAAAGCACCCCTGCTGCTGGGGCAAAAGGGCACAATAATTAACCTGATAATTAATAGAAGGCTGACTTTTCCATTTGTTGACATGACATTGTTAGATTCAGATGGTAAATATTATATATTATGTTGGGAGTCAATCTTAGAGGTAATCACCATGTTTAGAATGAAACCATCATATTTAAAAACATAATATTAATCATATATTAAAATATCATTTGTTGTTACTACTGTAAATCTATATTAAATTATAATGGGATCTCCTTCAATGCTTTCAGAATCTTTACTTTTTAAAATTATTTTGTTTCTCTTTTTAAAAATATATTTTTATATTTTAACATATTTTGATGACAGTATATTTATTTAACAAAACAAACTTTGCTAAAGTGATTGTTTTAAACAAATATTAACTTAGACATTATTAAAAAACACATTATAGATTAAGTATTTGTATTCAATACTGTGTGCCTTTTGCCCCTTGCCACCTTGCTGTTGCTCCATAAATGTTCAATACAAATGCAATTTTTTGCAATTATACATTTTAGGTGCAGTGAAAAGCACATTTTTTCTTAAGGTGTACCTTTAGCCCCATTGTACCCTATATTAACCATGCAATCCATGCTGTTGTTTACATCCGAGTATTGCCAATATGGCCGCACATCTGGGTAACTGACCAAATCATGACATAAGTGCAAAACCCTCTATTGTTCTGACCAGGTCCATATTAATTATTTGATATTAATAAAAACAAGGCTGTGAGGGATATAAATACAGTGAGTTCAATGGATTGTACTGTAGTTTAACAACATTCTGATTTTTCAGCTGACGAAACATCTTTTAAAAAAAACTTTCATCGGATAATAACTTCTTGAAACACTTTTGAAAAAGTTGTGAGTTTTCAAAAGCATGTAATCTTGGACCTTTATCCACCTTATTTTTTCTTGTACGAGCAGGCGCAGCCAATTTTTTTTTATTTTATGGATCTGGCTTCCGGTCTCATCCACATCCAGCTATTTTTTAGCTGTACAAAACTAGTTTTGCCGCTTGATATTGCAAATTGGAATGTCTTACCATGTTATTTTAATGTATTATTGTAATTATGAACACAGTAGTTTTACCATTGTTATTCTTCTTGATAATTCCCTATAGCGACTAATGAACCAGAAGTCTCGCCCATAGGCTTACCTCCGCATTGAAGAATAAGGTGGATTCAGTGCATTCCACTGTGAAGATTGTAAATCCCTCACAGAAATATAGTCTAACCTGTCTAAAGTCTATGGTTTCCAAATAAGAGAACCACATTAAGTTAGCTGGAAAAGCCCCACTGTGGGAGTTCCACAAGGCTCGGTGCTGGGACCGTTAGTCTTTCCTGTCTAACACTCAGACATTTATAGATAGCTCTGAATTGTCATTTAATTGCATGGCTTCTCTTATCGCTGGTGTGCCGATGACACTTAGCAGTACATGTCCTCTTCTGCCTCCATGTCTGCAATCTCTGTATGCCTGACTGACATATCAAACATACTCGATCTTAATCGTGACAAGACTGAGATCTTCTTTCTCTCAGCCGTGACCCTGCAGCAAATCTCTCTTTATCACTGTCACACAGTTGTTGCCTCCAGGTGTTTAAAAATTCATGGTGTTTTTGTTGGGGATCCTATTATGATGACTGCCCTGTCCTGCTGCTTTATGCAGTACAATAAAGGAAAATAAGTTCCACCCTTTTCTACAATCTACTCCTTGTCCGAGCTCTACTGTCAACAATTGTCACACTAAATACCACAACTGTTTTCAAAATTTATTATTCTAAGAAATATTTCTTGCAACAAATCAGCATATTTTTGACCCTGGACCACAAAACCAGTCATACGGGTCCATTTTTCTGAAATTGAGATTTATACATCATCTCAAAAGCTGAATGCATAAGCTTTGCATATACACTGATGTATGGTTTGTTAGGTTAGGCCAATATTTGGGCAAGATACAACTATTTGAAAATCTACTAGTACTATAGCGCATCTGATAGGACGTGAACTTTTTTGAGAAATAGGAGACGGGATGATCAACACCATGTTCATTGTTACGTCCCTTTGTTTTATAAAATAAATATTTTATATTTTAGATCTTGCAGGACTAGGGGTAAAGGGAAAAATAACATTCATCTGTGTGTGTGAGTATGCAATAATGCTGACAGGCAAATAGATCTTGATATTAGTGACCATTTATTTTGCACAGTGCCCAGAGAAAACAAAACAATGATATCAGAGTATTTACAATATTTACAGTATTTACAAAAGCAAACACTCAAACACCAACATAACAAGCGAAAGAAGGTGGGAAGGGGAGAGCACGAGAGGTGCCAAATAAAAGAAATAATCAAAACAAAACACAGCTAACTAGTTGTAGTAATCTGAGCTAACTACCCAAAAGAAAATGTAAGGGAAAAAAAAAGGTCTTCAGCGTAACAACGCCCTAACTAAACTATTCTAACTAAGGGGAAAAACAAAACATACACTAGTTTAGGAGAGAGTGCCACCCGCTGTATCTAATAAATCCAGAATGTCCTACGTGTTGTACCATGTATGTCGCGCGACCTACTTACCTGCTCACGCCTTCCCAACTTAACGTACAGTAGGGAACAGCAAAGACGGAACAGTAAATGCAAAACTGTACACTGTATAACACTGTTTCACAAAGGACTTTTCAGGACATATAATAACACGAAATACCAGACGTCAATACAAATAACAAAAGGAGTGCGTACAAGCGTAGCAGTGGACAGATACAAATGAGCAAAAAGCTGGAGCGCGCGCAACAGTAACGGCACTTTAAACCGGCCGGCGTGAGATGACTGGAAAACATAAACCGGGCGTCATCATCCAGGTGGAAGAGTGACAAACTGGTGGACCAATGGGAATCTGGAACACACACAACAGACTAACACACACAAACATTATGCAACTTACGTACGTATACGTAACATTCATCTTCTTGCAATAACACTGCACCTGCCCCGGTGGCACTGGCATCCACCTGTAGCTTGAACGACTTTTCAAAATTAGGGGCAGAAAGTACAGGAGCATTACATAACTGGTCTTACACTGTATCAAAACCTAGCAAGCAGTCACTGTCCCAGATGAACTTTCGGCTACTGCTTAAAAGATCAGTGAGTGGGGAAACTACTGCAGAGAAGTTTCTGCAGAATCCATGGTAGTAGCCTGCCATACCAAGAAATTGGCGCAATTCACATTTATTTCTGGGGGTAGGGAACTATAGGATAGCCTCCACTTTGGCAGCAACAGGTCTCACACATCCCTGACCCACTTGTTTCCCCAGATAAGTGAATATTGCCTTTCCAAACTCATGTTTGGCAGCATTTAAAGTTAGCGAAGCTGCAGCCAACTTACTGAACACATCCTCAAGTTCATTAACATGTTCTTCCCATGAACTTGAATAGACAACAACATTGTCTTTGTAGACCTCGCAATCCGTGACACCTGCCAGGACCCTCTGCATCAGGTGTTGGAAGGTAGTTGGTGCATACCGCATCCCGAATGCTAGAACCTTTTACTGCATAAAATGATCTGGTGACACAAACGCGGAAATCTCAGAGGCACGAGGAGTGAGGGGCACTTGCCAGTAGCCCTTAAAGGGATAGTTCACCTATAAATGAAAATTTGATGTTTATCTGCTTACCCCCGGGAATCCAACATGTAGGTGACTTTGTTTCTTCAGTAGAACACAAACGAAGATCTTAAACTCAAACCATTGCAGTCTGTTAGTCATTTAATGGCTGTGGATGGGCACCAAACCTTTGAAAATAAAAAATACATGCACAGACAAAACCAAATTACACCCTGCAGCTCGTGATGATACATTGATGTCCTAAGACACGAAACAATCGGTTTTTGCAAGAAATTGAACAGTATTTATATAATTTTTTACCTTTGATACACAGCCACGTCCAACTGTCCTGAGCACAAGCTCAGCATCTGGCGCGTTACCTGTGTATGCGCTCTGGCGTAGTATACGCAAACACCGGAAGGGCAAATCGGTGAAAAGTCAACAGTCCCGGATGAGTTTGCGCAAGCAAACTTAATCTTTTAGCTTTAAATCGGTTTGAACAATCAGGATAAGCGCAGGTAATTACCATTTTGAATAGCCGCTATACAAACAATCTCTGTGCTCTGTGTAAACAATGAGTGACGTATACACTCGACAAATCACTTCCGGCGTTTGCATATACTACGCCAGAGCGTGCACACATGTAACATGACGGACGCTGAGCATGCGCTCAGGACAGTTGGACATATCAGAGGTAAAAAATTTTATAATTACTGTTCAGTTTCTCGCAAAAAAATATTGTTTCGTGTCTTAGGACATCAATGTATCGTCACAAGCTGCAGGGTGTAATTTGGATTTGTCTGTGCATTTTTTTTTACTTTTAAAGGTTTGGTGCTCATCCACTGCTATTATATGGTTGACAAACTGCACCGGTTTGAGTTAATAATCTTCGTTTGTGTTCTACTGAAGAAACAAAGTCACCTACATCTTGGATGCCCTGGGGGTAAGCAGATAAACATAAAATTTTCATTTTTGGGTGAACTATCCCTTTAAGGAGGTCTAATGGTGTCATCTCCTTTACTCTGGGTCAGAGGACTGACATGTGTTATCGCCTTTTTCTAAAAATTATTTATGCTTTTTGCCTTCTTTCCCTCACAATCCCCTAGACAGAAGGGGAACGTAACAAGTGGGGGCTCGTCCGGGATCTGAACGGCCTCTAGACCAAAAAGTACGTCCAGGGACGTAACATGAGGGTGCAAGAAAATCTAAATATTGTGAAAATCGCCTTTAAAGTTGTATTTAAAGGCAATTTAATGCATTAAATAATATGCATTGCTAAGAATTAAGTTCTTAGCAATGCATATTACTAATCAAAAATTAAGTTTTGATATATTTATGATAAGAAAATTTACAAAATATCTTAATGGAACATGATCTTCACTTAATATCCTACTGATTTTTGTCATATAAGAAAATTCAATCATTTTGACCCATACAATGTATTACAAATATACCTGTGCTACTTAAGACAGGTTTTGTGTTCCAGGGTCACATTTGGCCATTACAGGAATACATGAAAACAGTTACGGTCAAAATATTTCACAATATTACTGTTTTACTGTAGTTTTGAATGTGTGTGTGCTTTATTTTGCATTCATACTGTCTCCTTACTGGCCTCATTACTGACTACTCAACAATGCAAGAAAGTAAGGACTTGTGAAGAGACGGTTCAAAATTCACTTTGTATCCAGAAACATTTTGCAACATGGACAAAATATCTTTGTCCCAGTTTGGGGGGGATTTCACAGGCATGTTTGAGAGAGTTGTGAGTCTGTCAACTTCTGAACATCCTCCATTTGACTGTCCTCTCGGCCCAGAGGAGGTTGTGCGGATGAGGATTGCTCAGTTTCAGCAGTTTTATCAGACATGCAGGCCCCTCATTGTTGTCCAGAGATTACAGCTGTGGAGGAGGTTTGACTGACAGGCTCTGGCCTAAGGTGCACCCAGGAGAATCAAGAGGAGGATTTACAGTGACTGCTCCAGCTTGTATTTTCCTCTCCATTCCCTCCTGTCAGGGCTCAGGTCTATGATACAGTCGAGAAATAGTCTGCATAATTTACTGGAGTCTTCCATTTTCTCTCACCATTTGTGCTGCTGGAGTGGTGGAGCCACTGTTATTGCTATTTTAAAGGTTAACAAGAGGATTTGAGAGTCTATCACATTGTTTATGTGGCATTTCAAGTGTAACAAGGTTTATCTTGATGTAAATTGGGTTTTGGACAGGGCTTTTGGGAAAACCTGGTTCAAAAACATTTGTGAGAGCCTAATCTAGACCATCTGAGAACCAGAAGACAGTGATTGAGTATTAAGGTCACCTGCTTGTCCACTACGAGACAAGGATGTAAAATGAACAACTGTGGTCACAGACCTATTTTTCAAGAGTTTGGACACAATTAGTTCAGAGCTGAAGCGGAGGGACGATCGAAATTTAGTTGTGGGCTGAGTCATATACTTGGGCTCTGCCATTTTGGCCGCAAAGCATTTTGAATCCGTTGAGGCAAGAAAGTTTCTTTAGTTTCAGTGACTGCAATGTAAACTGCTGACATTTTTTGCTAAAAGTTTTGCTCTTTTGTGAATGAAGGTGATATATTGAAACAAAATCAGCTGTGTGTGATTGTGTAAAATATAGTAGCTTATTTCTAATTTCATAATTTTTTGGTAAATCATAATTTTGACATAAGCAGCCATAATGGTAAGATAAAAAGACAAAACTGAAACAAGAGTCATGTAATTATGACATTAGTCAAAATTAAGATATGCTACGTCACAATTATTACATAAAAAGTCAAAATTATGACAAATGTCAAAATTTTCATAAAATATCATAATTTGGACTGTCATAAAAAGTCAAAATTATGGCAAACTAAGTCATAATTATAAGATAAAAGTCCAATTTATGGCAAACTAAGTCATAATTATAAGATAAAAGTCCAATTTATGGCAAACTAAGTCATAATTATAAGATAAAAGTCCAATTTATGGCAAACTAAGTCACAATAAGATAAAAGCCATTTTCATAAAACACAATCATAATTTACTGTTATAAAAAAGTGAAATTATGACAAACTAAGTTATAACAATAAGATACTAAGTGAAAATTATGACATGTCAACATTTTCATAAAATATCAATTTTGACTGTCATAAACTGAAAATTATGACAAAGTAAGCCATAACTACAAGATAAAAAGTCACAATTATGACAATTGTTAGCATTTTCATAAAATTGTATAATTATGACTTGCTATGTCATAAAAAGTCAAAACTATGACAAACTAAGTATAAGATCAAATCTGACAATTATGACAAATGTCAACATTTTCATAAAATCTCATGATTTTGACTTACTGTGTCATAAAAAGTGAAAATTATGACAAACTAAGCCATAACTACAAGATAAGTAACAATTATGACAATTGTCACTATTTTTCATAAAACTGTATAATTATGACTTGTCATAAAAAGTCAAAACTATGACAAACTAAGTATAAGATCAAATCTGACAATTATGACAAATGTCAACTGTCAACTTGTTATATAAAATCTCATGAATTTGACTTTGAATATGTCATAAAGTGAAAATTATGACAAACTAAGTCATAACTACAAGATACAAATATAAAATTATGACGAATGTCAACATTTTCATAAAATCCCAACGTTTTGACTCATAATTTAGTTTGTCATATTTTTTTCACTTTTTATGAGTCAAAACGTTGGGATTTTATGAAAATGTTGACATTCGTCATAATTTTATATTTTTATCTTGTAGTTATGACTTAGTTTGTCATAAGTGTCACTTTTTATCTTATATTTAGGACTGTTTTTAACATAGTAAGTCGTAATTAGATTTTCTAAAATTTTGATATTTGCTGTAAATGTGTTTATTTTATAGTTATAATTTAGTTTGTCATATTTTTTTCACTTTTTATAACTATAAAATAAACACATTTACAGCAAATATCAAAATTTTAGAAAATCTAATTACGACTTACTATGTTAAAAACAGTCCTAAATATAAGATAAAAAGTGACACTTATGACAAACTAAGTCATCACTAGTAATTTTCATAAACCACAATCAAGATTTACTGTTATAAAAAGTGAAATTATGACAAACTACAGTGAAAATTAACGTCAACATTTTCCTAAAATATCAATTTTGACTGTCATAAGTCATAATTATGACAAACTAAATCTTAAATATAAGATAAAGTCAAAATGATGACAAACTAAATCATAAGATGAGCAGTCAAAAATTTGACAAATGTCAAGTTTCATAAAATCTCATAATTTTGACTGTTATAAAAAGTCAAAATTATGACAAACTAAGTTATAACTTTATTATAAAGTCACATTTATAACGTCAATATTTAAAAAAAATCATAATTTTGACTATGTCAAAAAAATAAAAAAAAGCGTTTTATGAAACTCATGACAAATGTCAACATTTTTATAAAATCTCATCATTTTGACTTACTATGTCATAAAAAGTCACAATTATGACAAACTAAGTCTAAGTCATAACTACAAGATAAAAAGTGAAAATTATGACAAACTAAGTCTAAGTCATAACAATAAAATTATGACATGTCAACATTTTCATAAAAAATCAATTTTGACTGTCATAAAAAGTGAAAATTATGGCAAACTAAGCCATAACTACAAGATAAAAAGTCACAATTATGACAATTGTCACCATTTTCATAAAATTGTATAATTATGACTTGCTATGTCATAAAGTGAAAATTATGACAAAGTCATAATACGATTCATTTCATAAAACACAATCATGATTTATTGTCATAAAAAGGGAAAATTATGACAAACTAAGCCATAACTACAAGATAAAAAGTCACAATTATGAGTGACTAAAGTGAAAAATATGGCCAACTAAATTATAACTATAAAATAAAATAAAAAACACATTTACAGCAAAGTCAACATTTTATTATTATGATTTACTGTTTAAAAAAGTCATAATTATGACAAACTAAGTACTAAATATAAGATAAAAAGTCAAAATTATGACAAACTACACCATAACTTTAAAATAGTCATTTATAACGTCAGTATTTTCATAAAATTTCAATCAAAATGATGACAAAGCGTTTTATGACAATGTCAACAATTTCATAAAATCTCATAATTATGACTTACTATGTTATAAAAAGTCAAAATTATGGCAAACTACGTCATAACTATAAAAGTCAAATGAAAAGTCAAAAATATGACAAATATCAACATTTCCATAAAACCCCATAATTTTGACTGTCATAAAAAAATCAAAATTATGACATTCTATATCAAAACCTAGTCAAAATGGTCATAATTGTGACTTTCTAATGTCATAATTTCTACACATCTCAAAACTCATTGTCATGATGGCTTCTCATTTCAATTTCAACTGTTTGTCAAATATTTTTAATCATAATTATTGTACGTCTTCATCTCTTACAACTGTTTATCTTAGAAATAATACAGTACAACTTTTGTATGTTGTAATTACTAGGATTTATCAAAGCATGATTAGATTTCATACTAAGAAGTAAAACTGATCAAATATACTTTAATTCAAAAGATCAATGCCTGTAATACAAATGAAATCTGCCTGGAAGAATTACAAATCGTATCTAGTAATCACGAATCAGAAACGAATGACAAAAAGGTCATGAAAAAAATCATTTTAGGGCAAAAACACATTCTAAAAACAAGCCCAACATTACGCTCAGTAGTTTTCTTCAGGTTTCTGTAGGCTTCCTACACAGCATAATTAGACCTTACATGTATATTTTTGTATTCCTTATAAAATTGTATCGAGACAGCAGAGAGGACACCCGAGCCCCGCAATCACATTTAAAAACTGCATTATTAATGGCAAATGGCTTATCCTATGAAACGTGTCCTTTTCGCCTGCAGCTAAACTAATATGGAACAACCTATTCATCTTGGCACCAGAGACAAAGGTAGGTTTCAAATCCACAGCAAGCTCGATATTTAATTTCACGTGGTGAATGTAATTACGCCGAAGAAATGATACGGCGCCCTGGATTAAATCAGGGAGTTATTGAGAGTGCCTGTAATTTTAATTCTGTTAGGATGACATTACAGAAGACCATCTGTGAAACTAGTAGATCATGGCATGAGAGAATACTGCCACTTGGTGGCACACAAGAGACATGCATGCAGACGTAGAAGCAGAAATCTCATGGAAATCACTTTAAATTCAATGTATAAATACATAGTCATATTAATCAGCACAATCGTTTTTAACATTGGTATATTTGTAGCAATAGCCAAACATGCATTGAATGGATCAAAATGATTGCTTTTTCTTTTAGACCAAAAATCATTAGGATATTAAGTAAAGATGTTCCATGAAGATATTTTGTAAATTTCTACCATAAATATGAAACCTTAATTTCTAATTAGTAATATGCAGTGCTAAGAACTTCATTTGGACAACTTTAAAGGCGATTTTCTCAATATTTCGATTTTTTTGCACCCTCAGATTCCAGGTTTTCAAATAGTTGTATCTCAGCCAGATATTGTCCTATCCTGACACACCATACATCAATGGAAAGCTCATTTATCAGCTTTCAGATGATGTATAGATCTTAATTTCGAATTGTGACAAATGTCAACATTTTCATAAAATCACCATTTTGATTCATTAAGTGTAAATTATGACAAACTAAGTCATAACTATAAGGAAAAAATGACGACAAAATAAGCCGTAAGATAGTCATATTGACAAATGTCAACATTTTAATAAAATCCCATAATTTTGACCTATCATAAAAATGTAAAATTATGATAAAATTCATAACTATAGGATAAAAAGTCAATTATGGCACACTAAGTCATAACTTTTTAAAATGTCAACATTTTCATAAAATTCCAAAATTTTGAAAATAATGCCACAATAAGCAATAACTATAAGATAAAAATTAAAAATGATGGCAAAATAAGTCATGACTATATGATAAAGTCAAAATGATGACAAATGCCAAATTTTCATAAAATCCAATAATAAAGTGAAAATTGACACACTAAGTCATAACTATAAGATAAAGGTGAAAATAATGACAAAATAAGCCATAACTATAAGATAAAAAGTCCATTATGGCACACTAAGTCATAACTATAACATTTAAAATGACAAATTTCAACATTCTCATAAAATCACAACATTTTGTTTTATAAAAAGTGGAAATTGTGACAAACTAAGTCATAACTATAAGATAAAAAAAGTCAAAATTATGACAAACTATGTCATAACTATAGTTAAAAAGGCAATATTGTGACGAATCTCAACATTTCCATAAAATCCCATAATTTGGACTGTTATAATAATTAAAAATCATGACAAAATAAGTCATAACTATAGAATACATTTTCATAAAATCACAATTTTGATTAATAAAAATTCAAAATTATGATAAAAAAGTCAATTATGACACCAAGTCATAACTGTAAGATAAAAAGTTGAAATTATAACAAATGTCAGCATTTTCATAAAATCCCCAAATTTTGATTCATAAAAAGTGAATATAAATGACAAAATAAGCCATAACTATAAGATAACAATTTTAAATTATGACAAAATAAGTCACAATTATAGGATAAAAAGTCAGTTATGACACACTAAGTCATAACTATAAGATAAAAAGTAAAAATTGTGACAAATGTCAACATTTATGACATAAGTCACTAAGTCATAACTATAAGATAAAAAGTGAAAATAATGACAAAATAAGCCATAGCTATAGGATAAAGTGTCAAAATTGACAAATGTCAACATTTTCATAAAATCCCAAAATCTTGATTCATAAAGTGTAAATTATGAAAATAACGACAAAATAAGCCATATGACAAATGTCAACATTTTTATAAAATCCCAAAATTTAGATTCATAAAAAGTTAAAATTGACAAACTAAGTCATATAAGATAAAAAGTAAAAAATTGTGACAAATGTTAACATTTTCATAAAATCCCCAAATCTTAATTCATAAAAAGGAGTAAATTATGACAAACCAAGTAACAACTATAAGATAAAAATTCTAAATTATGACAAAATAAGTCATAACTATAGGATCAAAAGTCAATTATGACAGACCAAGTCACAACTATTAGATAAAGAGTCAAAATTATGGCAAATGTCAACATTTTCATAATATTCCAAATTTGATTCATAAAGTGTAAATTATCACTAAGTCATAACTATAAGATAAAAAGTGAAAATGACGACAAAATAAGTCATAACTATAGGATAAAGTGTCAAAATTGACAAATGTCAACGTTTTCATAAAATCCCAAAATCTTGATTCATAAAGTGTAAATTATGAAAATAACGACAAAATAAGCCATATGACAAATGTCAACATTTTTATAAAATCCCAAAATTTAGATTCATAAAAAGTTAAAATTGACAAACTAAGTCATATAAGATAAAAAGTAAAAAATTGTGACAAATGTCAACATTTTCATAAAATCCCAAAATCTTAATTCATAAAAAGGAGTAAATTATGACAAACTAAGTAATAACTATAAGATAAAAATTCTAAATTATGACAAAATAAGTCATAACTATAGGATCAAAAGTCAATTATGACAGACCAAGTCATAACTATTAGATAAAGAGTCAAAATTATGGCAAATGTCAACATTTTCATAATATTCCAAATTTGATTCATAAAGTGTAAATTATGACTAAGTCATAACTATAGGATAAAAAGTCAATTATGACACACTAAGATAAAAAGGAAAAATTGTGACAAACGTCAACTTTATTAAATACCATAATTTTGATTCATAAAACGTGAAAATTATGACAAGTCATAACTATAAGATAATGTGTCAAAATTATGACAAATGCCAACATTTTCATAAAATCCTATAATTTTGACTTACTACTTCATAAAAAGTAAAAAAAATTGACAAAACCAGTCATAAGGGTGAATTTTTTGAAATTGAGAGTTATACATCTGAAAGCTGCATAAATAAACCTTCCATTGATGTATGGTTTGTTATAATATTTTGCAGAAATACAACTGAAAACCTGCAATCTGAGGGTGCAAAAAAAAAAAAATAAATAAATAATAATAATAATAATAATAATATTCCAAATACTAAGAAAATTGTCTTTAAAGTCGTCCAAATGAAGTTCTTAGTAAAGCATATTACTAATCAAAAATTAAGTTGAGACATATTTATGGTAGGATATTTAAAAAATATCTTCATGGAACATAATCTTTACCTATACTAATGATTTTTTGGCATTTAAAAAAAAAATGATTATTTTGACCCCTGTATTTTTAGCTACTGCTACAAATATACCCGAGCTACTTAAGACTGGTTTGACATTTTCCATTATTACTGTTACATTATTATTGTTTTTACTGCATTTTGTATAATAATACAAAATCTGATATTGTGGACAAAATGTTCTTATTAGGTTTCATGAGATTCAACTTTGAAAATAATATCTCCGGTATAATTTCACAAAGCACTCATTGTAAACCAACAAACAGACAAAAAGAGTCTCTCCTGTGGGTTTTATGTACGTCTTTTAATTACACATTAAATAAGACTGATGAGATTAATGGGGAAAAACAGGATCGGGTTGCATTTATAAAACAGTGCAGATCTGAGAACAGCTTTCCTCCAGATTCCAGATGCGAAAGACGACCTCAGATCGGCACTTTCTCATAGACGTTTAACACGTGACCCTTAATTGCAATTAAGTGTCATTCAATTCATTAAACCGAAAAAAAGCACAATTTACAAAATAGTCATCTTTCTTATCACAACCGTACAAAGGCTGTTAAAACCAGGTCCATGTATACGTGAACCATTTTATCAACATTTGCAATTGGCACACAAACAGACAGAGAACATTTCAAAAAAATATCTAACGACTTTGCTACTCGCGTTACAGACGGCTAGTAAATGATTTTTAAAGGGAACAGAAATCACCCAAAACACTTTTGAAACTTTGCATAAGAGCGGACATCCTGATTGATCTGCATTAGTCAAACTGCGAAACAGAAACAAACTAGTACTGGTTAAGGACGCATGGTAAAACAGCTGACCGAAGGTTTTTAAAGCAACGTTCTGCTCGGAAATATTGGAAAATCTCCTAGAAATGACATCACAAGTATTGCCACACAAAATAAATCTTTATATCACTCTCTTTGGTTTGAGTGATGGCTGAAATTTGCCCTCCACAACTAAGCTAGTCTTTTTACCTTAGTATACTAGATCAGGACTGCCTTTTAGTTTATGCGTTCAGCTTTTAGAACCAGAATGTCTCGATGGTTGATGGCAGCATAAACAAACAAGGCATTTGTCTTTTTTTTTTTTTTTTTTACATATATGTGCATCACAATAACTAGTGGTACAGTAGGTTATATTCACAAATCAATTTAGCCAAAAAAAAAAAAAAAACATTTCAGACTAAGGCGCTGTTTGGCTGGGCACAAGAGGGTAAATATTCATACGTAATAAAAATCCTCCTTTGAGTGCAGAAGTGAGGCTTTCGCTAGTGTAGATCCTTATGAAAAGAGATTTGAAACATTAGACACTCTCTGGAATACTTGATTCTGATTGGTCAACTCCAGCTTTATATTTGAGTCAAAATCTGCTAAGGAACAAATTAAGATTTAAAATGAGACAACAGCTGTGTTTCCATTACTCTTCAAATTGCGCAAATTGAAAACGTCAATCTCGCAAAAATATATAGCGCAAAAAAAAAATAAAGTTATGCTTACATGAGGTGGTTTTTTAGGCAATTCGAAATAGTAAAGTTTCGCAAAAGTGCAAAGGAAACCGTTTAACATTTACAGCTCACTTGGTGTAGGTAAAAGTCATGATCATTCTTTCAAGTCATCAATTTATTTATTTTCTTCAAATTAAAAATAATGGCTGCTGTGGGGGCTGCGATATACATAAACCTACTAAAGCTTTCACCAGTTTCAACTTAACTTAAGTTGATTTAACTTAAAATCTTAAGTTAAATCAGCTTAAAACTACAAGTTGGTTTAACTTAATTTTAAGGCAGTAGCTACCTTAAGTTTAAGTTAAATCAGCTTAAAACTAAAAGTTATTAACTTATTACAATAAAATGAGTTGATATAACTTGAGTTTAAATGACTTACGTTGATTTAACTTAAAATCTTAAGGCAGCAGCTACCTTAAGTCATTTAAACTCAAGTTATATCAACTAATTTTTATTGTAATAAGTTCAAATAACTTGTAGTTTTAAGCTGATTTAATTAAAAACTTAAGGTAGCTGCTAAACTTAAGTTAAATCAGCTTAAAACTACAAGTCATTTGAACTTATTACAATAAAAATTAGTTGATATAACTTGAGTTTAAATGACTTAAGTTGATTTAACTTAAATTAAGTTTAGCAGCTGCCTTAAGATTTTAAGTTAAATCAACTTAAGCCATTTAAACACAAGTTATGTCAACTCATTTTTATTGTAATAAGTTAAAATGACTTGTAGTTTTAAGCTGATTTAACTTAAAAACTTAAGGTAGCTGCTAAACTTAAGTTAAATCAGCTTAAAACTACAAGTCATTTGAACTTATTACAATAAAAATGAGTTGATATAACTTGTTTAAATGACTTAAGTTGATTTAACTTAAATTAAGTTTAGCAGCTGCCTTAAGATTTTAAGTTGAAACTGATGAAAACTTTTTATAGTGTACCAACATCGGTCGTCATGACATAGCGAGAGTGAAAAAAGTTTTAGTTGCATAAACATTGGTTCATGAAAACGCTGTCATTTTATAATCGTTTATTTTTTATTCTACATTTATAAACGCAAGTTCTGCGCAAATATGTAATGGAAACGCAGCTGAAAGTAACTTTCTGCATCAAAATCTGGAAAAGAACAACTTGATTTCAAAGTCAATGAATTTGCGACAGTCGAATGTAACATTTCGTCTGTTAAAAATAACACGCACAATGCTCCGTTTTTACAAGCCTCCAGAGGTTCAGGGGAGACACTGCAGGCAAAAACGCTGTTTTTTTTTTTTTCATGCACCTGTCAAATTTGAGATTTTGGGCTTTTTGCTTTCTCATTAGGTGTTCTTTCAGACTAGTGGAAGGAAAACACCCAGACAGACACCGTTAAGAGTTTCTTTTATAGCACTTTATCTATTTGTGTCAATAGATTTCAATTACAACCCATATTTTTAAAGGCAGTTTTCTCAAAATGAGTTTTTTGTCCTACACTGAGCCATAAATCGCCACTTTAGTAGTACTTACACGCATCAAACTTGACTTTTATTCTTGTCTACTGTATATCCTGGAAGGTTTTAACAGAGGGATTTGTTCATATAGAATTAGCTTGATTTGATGCAACATTTTACTCCCCACAAAATGTTAAAAAATACATTGTTTTCTGTTTGTTCAGTTTTTTTCTGAATTATGGAGTAACAAACATACTCCTCTCTGTAAAAACATTTGACTCTAATATGTCAAAAAAAAAAACAAGAATTTTAAAACTGACTTCATCCAGTGTTGATTTTTGTACTAGAAATGCATGCAAATTAGTGCATATTTCATTAAATAATGGCTCATTTGCATATTTAAGCCTAAAAATTGTAGAAAACTTGTAATACAAAAAATGTCTGCGATTATCAATGTAATCAAGCATCTGGGTAAGTAAGGCGATAACTGGCAGTTATTTTTTTACCCTATTTACCAGCAGTGCCTCGCCTTAAAACATCCGGGCAGTGTGAAATTTAACTTCATCGCTTTCCGAGGAGAAAATGCCACCCGAGTGCTTCAACATGCAGTCTATCAAAACTGTAGCATACCTAATACTAAGACACGCAAGAATAAATTTGTCCTGTACTTGCTGAAATTGAAAGTGACTTAAAAGGAGTCAAATTTTGAAATGATTTTACCATTTAAAATAACTGCTTTCTATTTGAATTTATTTTAAAATTTAATTTATTCCTGTGATTTCAAAGCTGAATTTTTAGCATCATTACTCCAGTGTCACATGATCCTTCAGAAATCATTCTAATATGCTGGTTTGCTGTTCAAGAAACATTATCAATGTTTAAAACTTTTTTTTTTTTTTAGGATTGATAAACAAAGCATTTATCTGAAATAAAATCTTTTGTAACATTACCATTCAAAATTTTGGTATTTTATGGGGGGGGGGGGGGGGGAGAAATGATAGAAATCAATATTTTTATTCAGCAGGGATGCTTTAAATTGATCAAAAGTGATGTTAAAGACATTTACGATGTTACAAAAGATTTCAATTTCCGATAAATGCTGTTCTTCTGAACTTTATTAATCAAAGCCTTCAATGTAATGGTTTTTTTTTTTTTGAGCAGCAAATCAAAATATTATTTGTGAAGGATCATGTGACTGGAGGAACAATGCTAAAAATTCAGCTTTGAAATCACAGGAATAAATCACAATTTAAAACCTATTCAAATAGAAAACAGTTATTTTAAATACTAAAAATATTTTAGAATTTTAGCTGTACTTTGGATCAAATAAAACATTTCAATAAAAAAAAAAAAAAATCTTACTGTTCAAAAACTTTTGACTGAAAGTGTAGATCACTATTATCTCACTTAAGTTTGACAAAATGTTAATTTGATTAATTATGCTGTTACCTCTTAGCAGATTTGGACTTGTATATAAACCCCCATGAGTTTAACCAAAAATAAACAACGGCCAATCCTTTCTAAACAACAGTGGCTATTATACAATATTTGACGCATTACCGTTCCCTGGAAGTTTAACAAACAGAACACAGCATGCAAACAGGGAAATAAAGTGAACGTGGTTAAGATTTCACCATATATACACATTACCATGGCTTTCGAGAGAGGGCGACTACAATGGAAGTTCACATGCAGGTTGTTTTTGGAAGTCTGGGACGTCCAAAGGCAGGGTCATACACAGTGATAATGTATCAAAACACCCGCTGAAAGTGTTGGTCCTAAAAAAAGCAATTCCTCAAAGTTTCAGTTCCTGTAAAATCAAGTGACTCACATGCAAATTTCATGGCTAAACAATAGCTCTCTCATACATGTTTCCAAGTCCACACCTTTCTTTACTACTCTAGACAAACCAACTGCAAAAATAAAACCAGTTCTGACAGCCCACTCGATAAAATAAGCCATAAAGGTGTCAAGGGACCAACACTTTGGGGCAACTGGCACCGAACGAGAAGTAAAGCTTATTTCTTTTAAGAAAGCAAGTAGAATAAGGATCCATTCTGTATTTCTGAAGAGGCTAATAATTTAGTGTAATGTACAAAAATGCAGTTGCGGAACTTGTTTTTTGTTTGTTTTGAGTCTATAATGACAGGAAAGGCTTGTTCACATTAATACACATTTTGTTTTGGATTTCTTCTTTTTCTTCTTGCCCTCCTTGCTCATCTTCTCCTTGTGTTTCCGGATTTCTCGGACTAAAGTATAAAACGCGTCGTCCACGCCCTTTAAAATAAAAGGAAACCAAATTTCAGACGATTAAAGCATTAAACACTATAAATAGAAATTAACAAGGACTTTTCAGAGACCTATGCCCAACTTTTGCCGCCATATTCCAAACATAAGCCACTTAACGTTAAAACTGGTCTCAGATAAGTGTTAAAAAGACCATGTTCACCAAACCAGAACCCTAATGGTGAAAATTTAAAGGATAGTTCACCCAGAAACAGAAATCTGTCATTAATTGCTCACTCTTATGTCGTTTCAAACCTGTAAGACCTTCGTTCATCTTCAAAACACAAATTAATTTTCGATTAAATCTAAGAGCTTTCAGAGCCTGCATAGACGGCAATGCAACTGACACGATCAAGGCCTAGAAAGATAGTAAGGACAAAAATTAGGGATAAAATAGTCCATGTGCCATCAGTGGTTCAACTGTAATGTTATGAAGCTATGAGGATACTTTTTGTGCACCAAGAAAACTAAAACAACAGCATTATTCGACAATTTCTTCTCTCCCGTATCAGTCTTTGATGTGTGTTCTGCAGCTTGTTTTCAAGCAGAGGAATGCACATGTATGAACTTATTTTTGTTTTCTTTGCACACAAAAACCATTCTCATAGCTTCATAAAATTAAGGTTGAACCACTGATGTCACATGGAGCATTTTATCAATGTCCTTACTACCTTTCTGTGGCTTCAATGTGTCAGTTGCGTTGCTGTCTAGGGAGTGTCAGAAAGCGCTTGGATTTCATCCAACATATCTTTGTGCGTTTCAAAAATCTTACGGGTTTGTAATGACAAGAGGGTGAGTAACTAATGACAGAATTTTCATTTTTGGGTGCACTATTCTTTAAAATGAAAAGGTAAGTGTGAATCTCACAAAGAAACGTTCATACTCAATCCCAAAATTGAACAAAATTGACCATATTTTGCAAGTTTGTAGAAACATTTCTGTTTCCTTTACTTTTTTGCATCGTGACATTTTCATGGCAGTAGAGCACTTTTAAACGCTTGAATCCTGTATGGGAAATTATATTTTCAAATTATAGCATTACTTAAAATCTGTTAGTTAAGCATGTAAAAAATAAATCTTGTCTGGAAAAATATTTTTTAAATTACATTTAGCATTTGCTAAATTCATCACAACAAACACTACCAATAAACAAAAGCACAATTTCTGTTTGGAAAGTCATGTTGCGTTACAATTGGCATTAAATAAATTAACAAATACTACATACCACTACAGTTGAGGTCATAGGTTTACATACTCCTTACAGAATCTGCAAAATGTTAATTATTTTACCAAAATAATAGAGATCATTCAAAATGCATGTCATTTTTAATTTAGTACTGACCGGAATAAGATATTTCACATAGAAAATAGTTGAATTTATAAAGTGACCTTGTTCAAAAGTTTACATACACTTTATTCTTGATACTGTGTTGTTACCTGAATGATTTTTGTCTGGTGATAGTGGTTCATGAGTCTCTTGTTTGTCCTGAACAGTTAAACTGCCTGCTGTTCTTCAGGAAAAACCCTTCAGGTCCTACAAATTCTTTGGTTTTTCAGCATTTGTGTATTTTAACCCTTTACAACAATGACTGTATGATCCTGAGATCCATCTTTTCACACTGAGGACAACTGAGGGACTCATATGCAACTATTACAGAAGGTTCAAACGCTCACTGATGCTTCAGAAGGAAAAACCACGCATTAAGAGCCGGGGGTGAAAACTTTTGAACTGAATGAAAATTTGCATTTTTCTTATTTTTCCTAAACATCATATGTGACCCGACCTGCTGAAATGAGTCAGAAGTTGCAACGTTCCATTTTGAGATATGGCCAATAATGTAATTTCAAAGAACAGACATTCAAAAATAATCTTGTAGTCCAGATAATTGAGTAAATGTATTTAAATGACTAGTAAATTTGACTTATAGACAAGAAAGCAACAAAATTTGTGAAAAAGGTCAGAACTCCTGTTATGAAGGGGATTTTTGAGGTGCACTCTTGTCATAAATTAATCTATGAAACTCTTGTCAAATTATTTTCCTACATAATTTGTAACACAAAAAAAAAAAGCCTCCAACGATATATAGTTTGTCATGATTAGATTAGGATTTATTTGTAAAATGGTGAAGTAAACTTGGGCATCCCACAGAGTGGACGGTGATGTTGATAGGCTAGTGTTTCTAGCTAAGAATTTTTAAATCGCTTTACTCTGACACCTTTGTATGTTTATTTTTTAATGTTTAATGGTGAGTTTTTTTGTTTACATTATAACATTATTTCATTACATTTATTTAAATTTAAAATGTTCAGGGGTAAATCTTTAAAATAAAGTTCTCCAGAATCGTGATCTTTATTCTGCGCAAGAAAAAAAAAAAATCGTGATTCTCATTTTATTCAGAATCGTGCAGCTCTAATATCCCCTATCAATTTTGAAATTTTCAGGTCACATATTTTCATATATCATATTCTATTCAGTACTGCCCTTCAGAAGCTACAGAAGATACTTATGTTTCCCAGAAGACAAAATAAGTTAGATTTACCCTGATAGTCAAATTCAAAAAGATTTTACCCCCTTGCTCTTAAAGCATAGTTTTTCCGTCAGGAGCATCAGTGAGTGTTTGAACCTTCTGTAATAGTTGCATATGAGTCCCTCAGTTGTCCTCAGTGTGAAAAGATGGATCTCAAAATCATACAGTCATTGTTGGAAAGGGTTCAAATACACAAAAATGCTGGAAAACCAAAAGAATTTTTTTCTGAAGAACAGCAGTCAGTTCTGGACAAACAAGGTACTCGAGAACAACTACACAAAGTATTAAGAAACAGGCGTATGTAAACTTTTGAACGGTCATTTTTCAAATTCAACTATTATTTCTCTTGTGGACTATATGTAAACATGCTCTATGCGAAATATATTATTCAAGTCAGGAAAAAAAATAAATAAAAAAAAAATAATTGGATTTTGTATGATCCCTCTTACCGTTCCTAAAAATAGGCTTCTTTTTATGAAACAATTTTGGGATGAAATATGACCTGGATATTTCCTTGACAGATTTCGAGATCCACCCGAGAACAGGCGTAAAGTATAGTACGGCAGATGTCGTACCCCACAGCTGGGCTGCAGACGGGCAGCGCTTCAAACTTACCCCTCTCACATCAAAACACATTTTTTAAGCTTGATGCATTGCGTCGTCTTTTCTTCTTTACTGAGTTTCCTCAGCCGGTATTGCCTGATCTCCCGTACCAGAGTATAAAAGGCATCTTCCACTCTCTGCAGTGCAAAACACAACTCCCTTCAGTGTTAAGGAACGCACAGCGGTCATTACTGAGATGGGTAAACAGTCTGAATTGGATTTCGGGAACCAAGTGGCACTATAAAGTTTTCCACAAAGTGCTGGCACAATTAATATTAAATGTTTTCTTTTGATTATTTCTGGGAATTTGGAACGAATTTGGCACAATTTAGTTTTTCCACATGGTCATTCGAAGTCATGTCATTTTTTTGGAGCATCGAAAAGACTTTCTCAATGAGTTGTCCCTCTAAACACCACTAAATAAATAAAAAAAAAACAAATATAGATATATAGATTTAGAGAATTAGAAAGTGAATCTGCTATTAGAGCAATACACACAGAACCATTTCAGCCTGCAGCCAGAGAGGGAATTGTGGGTATTGAAGACAACCCTACGGTGTCAGCGGGTAGCATGTGAGGCTTGAAACAGAGAGAAAAGAAATTAATTCAGGAGCTTTTATTATACCCCAGCACCGCAAGGAGTTGTGATTTGAGCACTGCAGAGGGAGGTAGAGTGTCTGCCTTGATATTCAACACGACAGATAGAGCACTTCAATATCCCCAATTGATTTATAGTGATTAGACCCTTGATCAGTCAAATCAATCCAAATTGCATTCCTTGCTATTAAGAGATTAATGAAATCAAACACAGACGAATTACAATGAATGCACAAGAGAGACCAGGCACAAACCCAGAGGCAGATCAGTTGTGTTGTGTGATATGACCTGATTGATTATTCATAAAGCCCGTCACAACGAACTCATGCATAAACCCAGTGTAAAGCAACAGGACGCGATGAGCAGCTTTCCTACAATTCAGCACATTTTAACTGCCTTCAGCTGGTGTGTGAATGTTACAAAAACATGTCTAGGTCTAACTGATCTCACAATTCAATGTTTTTAATGTTTCTTTAGGATTCTCTTCTCATCAAGCCTGCATTTATTTGATCCAAAGTGCAAGAAATGCGGTAATATTGTGAAATAGTTGTACCATTTAAAATAACAGCTTTCTATTTGAATGCATTTTAAAATATAATTGTGAATGTGATCAAGGCTCAGTTTTCAGGATCATTACTCCAGTCACATAATACTTCAAAAAATAAATTTAAAACAGTTGAAACAGTTTTTTTTTTTTTTCAGGATTCTTTGACGAAAAGAAAGATCCAAAGACCCGCATTTATCTGAAATAAAAAGCTTCTGTGACATTATACACTATACCATTCAAAAGCTTGGAGTTAGTATAATTTGTCTTTTTTTGGGAAAGATATTATAGAAATTAATACATTGCTTTAGCAAGGATGCTTTAAATTGATTAAAAGTGATAAAGACATTTAGAATATTACAAAAGACTTCTATTTCAGATAAATGCTGTTCTTCTGAATATTCTTTTCAAAGAAACCTTAAAAAAAAAAAAAAAAAAAAAAAAAAAGATGTACTCTGCTTTCAACAAATATTTAAAATAAACATTTTTGGGGCATCAAACCAGAATATTAGAATGATTTCTGAAGGATCACGTGACTGGAGAAATGATGCGAAAAATTCAGCTTTGAAATCACAGAAATAAATTACATTTTAAAATATATTCAAATAGAAAGCAATTATTTTAAATGGTAAAAATACTTCAGAATTTGACTGTTTTTGCTGTACTCTGGATCAAATAAACACAGGCTTGGTGAAGAGACTACTTTAAAAAAAAAACACTGTTCAAAAACTTTTGACTGGTAGTGTACTTGAAGTTATTACTTCTTACAACATTATAAAGAGTCAACAAAAAATACTGATCATTAAAATGCTACATTTTGAATATGCATACATTTAAAGAGTTCAAAATACTTCATATATAATAAATAATGTACCAATAATATATTTAAATGTACCAATAATTTGTCCAAACTCTCATTTATGCATAACTATACAGAATACAGATTGCTGTTATCCATGACACATGTTTTTTGCATTTTGCACTATATAGAGTGGCAAGTTACACCCCTTACAGCAATTTAAAAAAAAAAAACATATTTATTAAGAATAGTTTCTACTTTCTTTCCTTTCATTTTGGGGTGAAATGTGACCCAGACATGTTCTTGATATGCTTAAAAAAATAAAAAATAAACTTGAATGGTTGTGTATATATAACCTGGTTATAGTCAACTTTTAATACAGATTTTAAAACCATGATTAATCCCATAATTCATCATCATGACATTAAAGACAACATGAAATGGTCTTCACAACACATTTAGGTTTCAATAACGATGCATTTCTGAGCAAAATAATTTTGTAAGTTTATGCATCAGAATTTAATTGAATCCCATGTTATACTGGGATATTATAGACTTACATTAATGGTGGCCATAGTTGAATCAGCATAAGTTGTTTTAGAAGTGGATAGAAGTTAATGTGTGACCCTACACCACAAAACCAATCATAAGGGTCAATTTAAAGATTTATATCAAAGCTGAATACTAACTACAAACATCTAAAAATATCTTTGAATACCTAGAAAACATTTACAAAAGACATTAAACATTTAACTCAAATTATCCAAAACAAACGTCTAAAATACCTACAAAACAAGCTTTCCATTGATGCATGGTTTGTTAGGATATGACAATACCCTTAAATTAAAAATCACCTTTAAAGTTGTCCAAATGAAGTTCTTAGCAATGCATATTACTAATAAAAAATTAAGTTTTGATATTTATGGTAGGGAATTTACAAAGCATCTTCATGGAACATGATCTTTACTTAATATCCGAATGATTTTTGACCCATACAATGTATTGTTGGCTATTGCTACAAATATAGCTGTGCTACTTAAGTTTTGTGGTCCAGGGTCACATATTATGTTTATCTTTTATAATGACAAACAGTCAACAAGGATATTAATTAAAAAAAACAGGCGATTTTGATTTCATGCTGTCTTTAAACCAGTTAAAATCAAGTCTTTCAATGTGAAAACTTTGATTTTCATTGATTTGTCAAACATATTTGTATTCAGTACACAACCTCCTGTGTTTTCCATACCTGTCTCGTCTTTGCTGAGGTCTCTATAAATGGGATGCCATAGCTACGTGCTAAATCCTGAGCCTGCTTGGTGTCCACACTGCGGGATGGAAGATCACACTTATTCCCCACCAGGACCATGGGGACGTCCTCGGAGTCCTTTACTCGTTTTATCTGCTCTCTGCCAAAGCACACAGAACATTGCGTGTCTAAAATTAATTTGACTCTGTGAGGTGATTTAACCCTTTACAGACCTGATTCTGCACACCATTGGGTTGATACAGTATCTAACCCTCACCTGTAGTGGTGAATGTCCTCAAAGGACTTGGTGTTATTGATGGCAAAGACACAGAGGAAGCCCTCTCCTGTCCTCATGTACTGATCCCTCATGGCGCTGTACTCCTCCTGACCTGCAGTGTCCAAGATGTCCAGTAGACACGTCTCTCCGTCAATCACCACCTGCTTCCTGTAGGAGTCCTGCACAAGTGATATGATATTTTGAGCATGTTGAGCAGTATAACAATCTATACTGGTTCTATCAATTTATGACAAGCGTATAATATCCCAAATATTATATTAAAATCTGAATTTTGTAAAATGATTGCGTTTAAGTTTAAAAGTGCTCATTTAGGTGTAGATTAAGTCTAACAAAGTGGGTGTACAATATGAAATTAAAATTAGAAAGATTATTTTTAAGCATTTTCAATGCATGCTCTTTGGAATGTGTGCTGAGGAATTAAGAATCAAAACTACAATCTGCAAACATCTATAAATATCTTTGAATACCTACAAAACATTTACAAATTAACATTAAAACAAATAACTACAAAAATCTACAAAACATCTAAAAACATCTGAAAAGCTAAAACATCTAACATATAAAATAATCTAAAAAAAAAATCTACAAAAACAAGCATTAAAAAAATAAAGCTGCAAACAAACATCTAAAAGCATCTACAAAACAAACATCTGCGGAACAATTATAAAACATCTAAACTACAAAACCTAAAAATATCTTCAAAACAAACATTAAAAATAAAATGCAAACAAACATCTAAAACATTTTCAAAAGAAATATTAAAAAAAAATTACAAAACAAACTAACAACTACAACACATCTAAACAACAAAACAAAAACATATACAGAACAAAATTCTAAGAACTACAAAACACTTAACTACAAAAACTGCAAACATCTACAAAACAAATTTCTAACAACTACAGTACAAAACATCTAAAACATACGGGGAAAAAACTACAAACATCTAAAAACCTTCTACCAAACATACAAACATCAACTACAAAAACTGCAAACAAACATCTAAAAACCTTCTACCAAACATCTAAACATACAAACATCAAACAAACAAACTACAAAAACATCTAAAAACATCTACAAAACAAATTTCTAAAAACAACTACAGTACAAAACATCTAAAACATACAAAAAAAAACTACAAAAACTGCAAACATCTAAAAACCTTCTACCAAACATCTAAACATCAAACAAACAAACATCTAAAAACATCTAAAAACCTTCTACCAAACATCTAAACATCCACAAACATCTAAAAACCTTCTACCAAACATCTAAACATACAAACATCAAACAAACAAACTACAAAAACATCTAAAAACATCTACAAAACAAATTTCTAAAAACAACTACAGTACAAAACATCTAAAACATACAAAAAAAAACTACAAAAACTGCAAACATCTAAAAACCTTCTACCAAACATCTAAACATCAAACAAACAAACATCTAAAAACATCTAAAAACCTTCTACCAAACATCTAAACATCCACAAACATCTAAAAACCTTCTACCAAACATCTAAACATCAAACAAACAAACAAACATCTAAAAACCTTCTACCAAACATCTAAACATCAAACAAACAAACAAACAAACAAACATCTAAAAACCTTCTACCAAACATCTAAACATCAAACAAACAAACAAACAAACAAACAAACAAACAAACATCTAAAAACCTTCTACCAAACATCTAAACATCAAACAAACAAACAAACAAACAAACAAACATCTAAAAACCTTCTACCAAACATCTAAACATACACAAACAAACATCTAAAAACCTTCTACCAAACATCTAACAAACAAACAAACAAACAAACAAACAAACAAACAAACATCTAAACATACACAAACAAACAAACAAACAAACAAACAAACATCTAAACATACACAAACAAACATCTAAAAACCTTCTACCAAACATCTAACAAACAAACAAACAAACAAACAAACATCTAAACATACACAAACAAACATCTAAAAACCTTCTACCAAACATCTAAACATACACAAACAAACAAACAAACATCTAAAAACCTTCTACCAAACATCCACAAACATCAAACAAACATCTAAAAACCTTCTACCAAACATCCACAAACATCAAACAAACATCTAAAAACCTTCTACCAAACATCTAAACATACAAACATCAAACAAACAAACTACAAAAACTGCAAACAAACATCTAAAAACACGTAGAAACCTTTGAAGCTCCCCTGAGCGCAAACACAAATATGCTGATGGGGTCAGACGCACATGGTGCTCCTAAATATTTTTCACAGTCACACGTAGTAATTTTTAGTCGCAAATGCGAGTTAGAAAAAGACGTTTTCTTTTTAGCTTCATAATTTGATGTTGCCGCCATGTTGCCGTCTCTTCGCTGTACTGGTTGTTACCAGGTTACAGAAGAAAAAAGACAGTGCTCACAACATCCAATCAGATAAGAGGAACCGAAAAGCAATACGGTGTTCACAACATCACAGAGAAGGTAGCATTTAAAGGCTTAAAAACACAAGCTGTTTCTCGATTCTAAGGCTGTATTTGCACGAATTTGACAAACAGCCGCAGGCAAATTAAACTTTACTGACAAGTCAGCACTGGCCCGATCGGGCCAGTGACGATCCTGTCTACTGTCCCGAGCGTCTCGCACGCTGGCCCCGGGCCGTCGGGCAGTCCTTATTGTCGAGCCCTGAAGAGCCACAATGGCCTTCAATCAGGAATCCACCTTTTAAACCAGAATAACCGGATCGCACTGTTGAAGCTTTAACAGCACATTTTTTGCATATTCACATGCGGGAAAGTTTCACAAATGTGTGTGGCAGTAAAAAGTGAGTGCTCTGACAGCGCTAGAGACAGAGGTCCACATGCCTCACCTCTATGGTTGGGTCATATTCATCCACAAAGTGGTTCTGGATCAGTTGGATGGTGAGAGCGCTCTTGCCCACGCCTCCAGCCCCCACGACCACAAGCTTATATTCTGTCATTCTTCACCTGCAACAGAAAAAAAAAACAGTGAAAATCAATGAGCAGTTAAAGACTTTTTCTGCACTAGCTTTAATGTGCTTACCAGGCTTAAAGTAATTGTTAATTAACTTGCGCTATTATCCAAAGCGACTTACAGTTCGCCAATTACAGGTTCAGTTGGCTGGAGTAACCTAGGGTTAGACTAACTATCTTGCTCAAGGGCACAGCAATGATGGTTTAATAATAAAGCCTTTTACGGTTTGAACTTACTACCTTTCAGCTACCAGCCCAAATGTTTAACCACTACACCACAGTACCCTACAATTAGACAAGACTGTAAAGGTTTGTCTCACACTGACATTTAAAATGCCAGGCCTACTGACCCAAAAACAGCATTTAAACACTACTTTTAAAACACCATACACTCTCATTATTCATATATAACTATAAAAAAAAACATTTATAACTATCACCAATCTGTTATATATATATATAATAAAAATTATTATTATTATTATTTTTTGAACAGTAAGACTTTTAATGTTTTCTTGAAGTCTTTTCTGCTCAACAAGTCTGCATTTAATTGATCCAAAGTACAGCAAATACAGTAAAATTGTATCTTTTTTTACCATTTAAAATAACTTTTCTATTTGACTAGATTTTAAATTTTTTTTGTTTTTTGTTATCAAAGCTAAATTTTCAGCATCATTACTCCAGTCTTCGGTGTCACATGATCCTTCAGAAATCATTCTAATATGCTTAATTATTATCATTATTATCAATATTTAAAACAGTTGAAAGATCAGCATCCACTATTTCATTCAAAAGTATTTTTTGGATAATAAATTATAGAAATTAAGACTTTTTTTTATTTAGCAAGGATGCTTTAAATTGATAAGTGATGATAAAGACATTTATAATGTTAGAAAAGATTTCTATTTCAAATAAATGCTGTTCTTATGAACTTTCTATTCATTAAAAAAAACTGAAAAAAAAAATCAATAATACTAACAAATGCTTTTTTTTAACAGCAAATCAGAATATTAGAATGATTTCTGAATGATCATGTGACTAGAGTAATGATGCTAAAAATTCAGCTTTGAAATCAGGAATAAATTACATTTTAAAATATATTCAAATGGAAAACAGTAATTTAAATAGTGAAATTATTATTACACATTTTTCTGTTTTTGCTGTACTTTGGATCGAATAAATACAGGTTTGCTGAGCAGAAGAGACTTAAAAAAAAACATTAAAAATCTTACTGTTCAAAAGTACTGGAAGTGTATAAACAATCAATATGGAACAGAATCAAAGGAATACCACAATGTGTGACTATTTGAAACTATATAGTTATAAATAATAGTATATATAACGTTTTGTTGACACCGTAAGTTACAAACCTATATAATAACTCACCTTTAATGTTACCTTATGTTATGCTGTAACAGATTTTCTTTAATCATTGTTACTATAGCCAAAAAAATCCAGTTAAATAAACTGATTCAATGTGTAACAGATTAAATACCATAATTTGACACATAATTAAGTTACATATTATCTTACATGCTGTTACTCCATTATTTCACCTTGTTTAATCATTACTTGTAACTTTTCATTACTATAACTCAACAAAACAGATTAATCTAGAGTAAACAATCAAATCAACAGGTGATACACGAGCAAAAGTAACATTTTAACCATTTTAAGTTAGACATTTATAGTCTAGTTCCGTGGAAGTAAAGTAAATTCTCTTTATAATAATTTAAAATCGATTAACTTAACTGGCAACCTAAACCATAATACTACGACTTGACATATTTTGAAGTTTGCAGCTATGTTTTTGCTGACTAAGACCCTTAAAGTATTTTACACAGCTTTTCAAGGTTAAATGACTACCGTATGATACAATACTAACATGCGAATAAGATTTTACCTCAAGTTTAAATAAGTTAATCGTTAATAAGTAAAGTTAAGCGCCATTGTATCATATGGCAGGGCCCGAATTCCACTTGGTCGTACAATGACAATAATGCACTGAAAATAAAACAGACACATACAAAGCTGACTTTTAAACAATAATTAGCTTTATCCTGTCACAATTGTTCGTGACTGTAAATAGACATGTTGAACTAGCTTTACTATCATTTTTACCTGGGTTTGCTGTAAGTTCCGCGTCTGAAAAGCCTCTAATGACTCAAGCGTTTATCATGACCTTGCCATAATGTTATTATCCATTTAAACAGCGTGTATAAAGCCGCATATATCCGCTGGGGAGCCGGTTAAAGTGTTTAAGGGGGTTTTCAACCCGAAAACCGACAATTTCATACGAAATGGAGATGAATTCAGCTCTTTCTAGGCTACATGGCCTGCGCTCGGAGGCTGTGCTTTACATAAATATGGGCGGACACACTGTTGCGTCCTGCTAAATGATCACTTACCCCAAAAAAATCAACAATTTTCAGCTGTTTGCGATTATTTTCAGTAGGTGGAGGAGGTTAAAAGGATGAGTAATACACAGTCGAGCAGCCTCTTCCGAGCATCAGCATGCATCTTGCATTATAATAGACGAAACATCTGAAGACACAAATAATCCCGATCGCTGTCCTTTCAATGAGATGTGCAGGGCGGAGGGCTTGATCAATAACTGACCGATAATCAACACTGCTAATTCCGGGCTAGATATGGTTATACGACGGATAACAAACGCACTTGCGTTTACAGTGTAATAGCACACGAGAATGTGCTAAGACATATTCGATACTGGGCAAAGACCGGCTTTTGACAAGCGCTAAGGGCAGTATTGGTATAGACTGGCTTCGTGCTTATATAGGCCCTAAATATAACCGGAACGTGTACGTGCGTACGTCATCGCGTATGTGGATTCTCATTGGATGTTTCACCTGTCAATCAGAATTAGGGGTTTTGCATACGGTGCGCAGGGAGCCAATCGTCTGCGGTTATCGACAGAATAATACAAATTAGTTACTCGACCTAGATGTTTATTGTTTGACTTTTTTTTAGAGCTGTCAAACAATTAATCATGATTAATCAGATCCAGAGTAAAAGTTGGTGTTTATATAATAAATGTGTGAGTACTGAGTATAGTATATTAATAATGTATATATAAATACAAACACGTACGTGTGTGTGTGTGTGTGTGTGTGTGTGTGTGTGTGTGTGTGTGTGTGTGTGTGTGTGTGTGTGTGTGTGTGTATATATATTATATATACACGTACATGTATATAATTAAATATAAATATATATAGACAACTATTATTATAATATATACATGTATATATATATTTATATGTCTATATATATTTATATTTATATTTAATTATATATACATATAAACTCTTTATAGTTACATATAACATTTTGCATCAAATATATATACATGCAAGTGTGTGTATTTTTATATACATAATAAATTTACACAAGTACTCACACATATATTATGTAAACACAATCGTTTGACAGCCCTACTTTTTTTCTTTTAAACGTAACGTAAATATATTTAACAGAAATACATATACTACCGTTCAAAAGTTTGGGGTCGGTAAGACTTGTAGTCTTTAAAGAAGTCTCTTATGCTCATCAAGGCTGCATTTATTTGATTAAAAATACTGGAAAAAAACAGTAATATTGCAAAATGTTTTTACAATATAAAATAATGTTTTTTATTTTAAAATAGAATTTATTCCTGTGATGAAAAGCTGAATTTTTATCAGCTATTACTCCAGTCTTCAGTGTCACACGATCCTTCAGAAATCATTCTAATATGCTGATTTATTATTAGAATGGTCAATGTTGGATAATATCAACAGTTGTGCTGCCAAATATTTTTTGGAACCTGTTATTTTTTTTTTTTTTTTCATGATTCTTTCATGAATAACAAGTTTAAAAAGTACAGTGTTTATTCAAAATATAAATATAACAATGTAAATTATTTATTATTAACTTTTAATAATTTTTTTATTATTAACTTAATACATCCTTGGTGAATAAAAGTATTAATTTCTTAAAAAAAAAAAGAAAAAAGAAACAAAATGTACTGACCCCAAACTTTTGAACGGTAGTGTACTTGTCCAACAAAACACAAACATGTTTTTGATTTTTGTGTGTGTGTGTTTATAGTTTTTGAGGAGATGTTACAATAACACATTTATCAGAATAATTGAAATGGTCGTTTATATAGTAGAGAAAATAAAATAGGCTAACAAACTTTGACTAACAGGCAAAGAAAATTCACTGAAACATTATGAACAAATAGACATTACAATCTGGGGTGGATTGATTTTGTAACACGTAGCTAGATTTCCAGAAATATTTGGCTTTGAAAAAGACTGAAGGATTACATAAATGCTTGAAATTCACTCTACACTAACCTTGCGGTAATTTTAATTTTTAGTTCACTTTTAATTATTATTTATATATTTTTATTATAATGGAAGTAATTACAAAATATTTTGGGTTGAAAAAACCGGGTTGATAGATTTATAAATTTAGTACAGTCTATTATTTAATATTAAACATATGGTATGCATGAACATATATTAAATAATTATATTTTTTATAGAACTATAGAATAAATCATTTATATTTTGATTTTACAGCATGCGATAAAAATCAAAAACGCTAAAGACACAAGGGGTCAGTATTTCCATGATTTTGTAACGCAAGTTTTATTTAAATAATGACGTCAAACTGTTTTTGTGTATTCAAATGTTTTGTCTTTAGATTTTTTTATTTTTTATTTAATGGTTATTTAAATTAGCCTACTTTGTTGTAAATTATTATTCAAACAGCTTATGAAACTCGTTGAGATCGTGTAACAATGTAAAAGAGGTACAGAGAGGAACGCTTTCAGTTAGAAATCGATTGCTCTTGTGATTTCTGTAAAGGTGAAAGGAAACTAATTTTCATCTATTTTTTTTTTTTTTTCATTTTACAAAAATATTTGGATTAC
>NC_133385.1:32095128-32178672 GCF_049309525.1 Garra rufa | reverse complement strand
GTGATAAGTGATATATATATATATATATATTTATTTATTTATTTATTTATTTAAATTGAGATTTATACATCATCCTTCCATTGATGTATGGTTTGTTAGGATAAGACAATATTTGGCTGAGATACAACTATTTAAAAATCTGAAAACTGAAGATGCAAATAAAAATATTGAGAAAAAGTTAAAAAAAAGTTGTCCAAATGAAGTTCTTAGCAATGGATATTACTAATAAAATAGTAAGTTTTGATATATTTATGGTAGAAAATTTACTAAATATCTTCATGGAACAAGATCTTCACTTAATATCCTAATGATTTTTTGCATGAAAGAAAAATTGATAATTTTGACCTATACAATGTATTTTTGGCTATATACTCATGCTACCTCTGACTGGTTTTGTGGTCCAGGGTCACACATGTGTATGCAATGAACTAATAACCAGTATACCTACACAAAAGTGTCGGGATATAGGATTATTTATTGTAACGTCTCTCAACTTTCATATTTTTGCAACGTTATTTTTATTTAATTATTAAAGGAGTAGTTCACTTCAGAACAAAAATGTTCAGATAATGTACTCACCCCCTTGTCATCCAAGATGTTCATGTCTTTCCTTCTTCAGTTGTAAAGAAACAATGTTTTGTTTTGTTTTTTTGAGGAAAACATTTCAGGATTTCTCTCCATATAATGGACGTCTATGGTGCCCCCGAGTTTGAACTTCCAAAATGCACTTTAAATGCAGCTTCAAAGGGCTCTAAATGATCCCAGCTGAGGAAAAAGGGTCTTATCTAGCGAAACGATCAGTTATTTTCTAAAAACATTTACAATTTATATACTTTTTAACCTCAACACAGAGTACACACAGAGCTTGACAAGATGAGCATTTGAGGTTAAAAAGTATATAAATTGTAATTTATTTTTTAAAATAACCGATCGTTTTGCTAGAAAAGACCCTTTTTTCCTCGGCTGTGATCGTTTAGAGCCCTTTGAAGCTGCATTTTGGAAGTTCAAACTCAGGGGCACCATAGAAGTCTATTATATGGTGAGAAATCCTGAAATGTTTTCCTCAAAAAACTTATTTCCTTACGACTGAAGTAAAAAAGACATGAACATCTTGGATGACAAGGGGGTGAGTACATTATCTGTACATTTTTGTTCTGAAAGTGAACTACTCCTTTAATATTTGAAAGATCAGTCTGCTTAAAACATCAGTATGTGTTGACTATTTAAACATGTCTATGTCTATGGTTATCACTAAACCCAATTATTATCTAGCTATTAAAACATATTTAGTGCACTTTAAATTTGTACAATTAATTAGTATGTCATGCAATGCAATAAAAAGTTTACCAGCCTTGGAGGTTCTAACAAAGATATTAGGGATTGACTGTCAATTGGTTACAGCAAAATACTAACTTATTCCAAAAACGTATCTTTAGTGCATTTTTGTACTGCCACAAAAGTATGTAAATGCTTCCCAGTGGGAAATGCGTAACTACTTTACTGAAAGTGGTAAAATGAGAGATTATTAATAAACCACTTAGTCACGTTGACACTTCATCCAGTACCCTCGTAACTAAATTTTTGGCTGTTCCTTCAAAGCTAGCCTGCTGATCACAACCGTGGCAAAAGAACAAAGGCGGTATTATATCCAGCTAAACGTGCCATCCAGATGTTAGCGATTCTGCCAGTCTACGTCCAACCGTGGGTTTTGGGGGTCGGCGTTTATCCTCAAGTTTATTAAAGCACCTCAGCTGAGACTTGAGACTCAACAAACTCTGAGATTTACAAGAGCGAAGGCGTTTCTTGTTGGTGCGTAGTTAAATACCACAGTAGGTAGACTGTTCTTGCCATCTAACGTTCTTAGAGAAGGACTTGGCATGGTTTATTCCTTTCATAGTTTGGAGGAAAGCTTTGTTTTCTTGTTACCTTCCATGAAAGCTCCTCATTGTTTTTCACTCTTACAGGCTAAACGTGCCAAACTATGTGAAGGAATCAAGCGTAGAAAAGTGCATTTTAAGACACCCAAGGGATTTAGAAACAAGATTTGGAGATTTCACTTACTTTCTTCCAAAAGCTCAGGTTATTGTTTTACTGGGGTGGGGAACGAAGGTTTGTTTTTCTTCCTCCTTCGTCCCAGATGGGAGATTTGGTGAGGACACAGTTCTCCTCTGAGTTTGGCAGATGGGAGGTCTTTTGTGGTTGGGTTTGATTGTGTAGTGGTGTTGTTTACTTGGTTTTTGATTAGCGCCTTAATTTTCCCTTGGGAAGGAACAAGATTGAAAACACGAGGTTTAAAAATATATTCCATATATATTCTATATCCTGCTATAGATCATATAAAAGAATAGCAGGAAAAAACAGTTCTACTAAATCAAAAGAAGCATTTGAACTTTAGTATCAAAACCTGCCATGTGAAAAATAGCATTTCTTAGTCATAAAACTCAAGTCTTTGATTAGAGAAAGCGAGAGGGGGGCTAGAAACATCTTATCTTTCCTTCAGCGTTCAGTGCCCAGCTGCATGGAATGTGTAACCTCAATGTTATCAGTTTCCATGGTGTAAAATCAAGGCCCAAGTCTTTGGATAACCACCTGCATGCCTTCAAGCCTCAACAATGCCTTAGTCACTAGCTAATCTTTTCAGTGACTTCACTCTACAGTGGCCCCAAAAAAATAAAGGAGTAGTTCTTTTTACTCGTGTCGTTCCAAACCTGTATGACTTTCGTTTGTTTGTGGAACATAAAAGAAGATATTTTGAAGAATGTTTCAGCTGTTTTTGTTAGACATGCTTGATTGCAATTTTCTTTGCTGATACCGATTTTTGCAGATTCTGATTTTCTTTCCAAGAACTAATAATTGACAGCATCTACAAACAAAAATCTATACTTTTTTCAATGCAAAAAAATTACTTGCATTGCATAATAATAAAAAAAAAATTAAACATTACAATTCCCCTCATATCTAGACTAAGTTACCGATGTTCTCTCACTTAAACAACTCTCAAAATAAAGTGCTCTGTGACTAGAAAAAGGTAGACATGACAATTGCCTGAAAATTAGTTGCTGTATATCAGAGGTCGACCAATAATGGATTTCACCGATGCTGATACAGATAAATCAACCAGTAGTTTTTAAAATGGCTGCTGAATGGAAAATAATTAGTGCTCTACTATTTAACCCTTGTGCGCTCCTCATTTGGGAGTCACACTCATGCTCCTCACGGTCAAAAGTGACTGGACACCTGAAATGTAACTTTTTTTTTTCTTCAGTAAAACCAATCTAATATATTTTTGTTCCATAATATTTTTTCTTTTTTCCTTTGTAATTTTAGAGAATTTTATGGTACTAATGATTATTTATGCAATAATTATGATCTATTTTTTCCACTGAAAATAGAAAAAAAATTAAAAATCCTAATTTTTAAAAATTATTTTTCAATGAATGCAGTATTTCAGATTAAAATAGAGTATAGGCCTTCCAAATCAATTTTTTGAAGACAGATTAGCACCACCTGGTGGGAGCACAGGAAGAAAAATAAGCAATTTCACAGTGTAACCACTAGAGGCCTGTATAGACATCAATAGAGATGCTAGTGAATTCCCAATTTGTTTTAGACATAATTGCTTACTTATATAATAAGTAATGGACTTTAAAATATATTCAGACATTCTCAAAGAGTACTTTTTGTGAAGTTTTAGATATTTTCTTCTTATAAATAATGATTTCAAATTAATTTTTGCATTATGATTATAGTCAATCCTAAACGGCACTGCACTGACAAACCCAAGAGGCAGTGCTTGCTTCTCATCACTGTTTACTGCAGATTTCAAATTAATTTCCAGTGTGTGTCAGTTTTGCCCACTGCTCTGAGCTTTTTTCTGCATTGTTACTGAATTATTGAATTAATTTGACATACTGTACTCCTAAAACTTTGCTTTGTTACAGACAGCAGTTTATAGATGTGTGTTTGTATGTGTGTGTGTGCGTGTTTGTGCGTGTGTGTGTGTTTATTTTTCAGTCTTGATGTTTTAGAGTGTCACCACTTCACTGCTGTGAGCTTTTTCTGCATTATGACTGAATTATTGAATGGATTTCACATATTCTCAAACGTTTGCTCTATTACAGACACAGTAGTTTTATTGATGTGTGTGTGTGTATAAGTGTGTGTGTGTGCGCGTCTGTGTGTGACTGGATGTGTCTAAATCACACTCCTGATGTTTTATAGTATCATCCCTTCACTGCTGTGTACTTTTTTTTAGTTTTGTGTCTGATTTGTCGATTGTGCACACAGTTAATCTCTGAATTGCTGTGTTTTTGTCTTTTTCCCATTCATTTCCTATGGTCGGTCATTTCTGACCGAAGAGCATGAGTGTGACTATTTTTTTTTACGCCCACTTAGCCTTTTCGAATGATGTCGTAATTTTTTTTCTGTGTTCACATTCCCAGTGCCATAAAAGTCACCAAGTTTCATATCATTCCGATGAAGCTGTGATTTTTAAAAAATTTAAATGTAAAATGTTCCGGTCAGAAATGACCGAGGAGCGCACAAGGGTTAAATAAAAAGTAGCCTACTGAGCCATATTTTGTTAATGAATAAAATGTATTATTATTAAAGGGATAGTTCGAGCATTTAAGACATGAAGTTGTATGCAATCCTTATCAGCACTATAGTGTATACACACTGACCCACACTGCGTTCACCTCCCTGGTCAGAGTTCTGGCCGCTGGAAGTTTTTCAAGAAAGTAGTCACAGTTAGTTTCCGGGGCCTCAAAACTGTGCGTTTTTACGTGAAAAAAACATATGCGTTTCAAAGCTTGATTAATTTATATCACAAAAAACACTCCTGACAAAAATCATACCTCAGTTTTAATCGGCACTATATTCTTTCCGTTTCCATCAATCCGCGCTGCTGTCAGTTCGCACGTTCCGATCAGCCGTTGATAGCGCGACTCGCTGACAACATGTCTGACTACGAAACTTCTGATGATGAAACCAATTTTAGCACAATGTCAGACGGAACAGACGATATATATATTTTTATATTAGACCTCGTTTCACGTGATTTCCACAGGAGTCTAAACATCAGATTGTTTACTGTACAGTTTAGACATGGGATCTCCAGTCCTCGTGAGCTACTGTCTTGCTGGTTTTAGTTTTTCTCTGATGCAACACACCTGACTCAAATCAACGGGTAATTAGCAGGAATGTCTCATTTGAGAAAGGTGTCCTGTCATAGGAAAACATCGAGCTGCAGGAATGTAGCTCACGATGACCGGAGTTGGAGATACCTGGTTTAGACCAACCTGTATGTGACTTCAAGCACACTTATAAACACGATGATACCGACACACGTTCCGCATAGTTACAGACAATAACTAATATAGCAAAGCATCATATTTTGTTGTGTTATATAGATTCAATTAAATTCATTAGTTATGACATTTGCCGATTTTCTCACCACATAGACAGTCGATTATTGTCGATGCTATCACTGCCCCGGTTAGAATATTCTCAGTGTAACGTTAGCCTAAAAACCAACGTTAGCTTCAAAATAAACTTGTCGTATGCGACATAAAGTTAGTAAATAGAGCTTACCCGTGGTACTGGTACAGCAGAACTCTTTAAAATCCGTTTTTTGATTTCTCCTCCTTGGTTGGGGATGTAATCGTCTTCGCTGAAGTGAGCACTGCACACACGAAAATCCTTGATACTGGATATTTTAGCTCCCACAGAGTAGCCGATGGCAACCAGCCAAAGCTGTCTCATAACTATATCAGAAACAGGAAAACGATGGAATCTGAACGGCGATCCCTGCACATTCTTGTGGTCACAACCTGGGAATTTACAAGTTCGCACCATTGTTAATTTTTCTACTTTTTACGTCGTTGTCATTCGAGTGTGTAATGGAACAGCTGATCGGAACTGACAGCAGCGCGGATTGATGGAAACGGAAAGAATATAGTGCCGATTAAAACTGAGGTATGATTTTTGTCAGGAGTGTTTTTTGTGATATAAATTAATCAAGCTTTGAAACGCATATATTTTTTTCACGTAAAAACGCACAGTTTTGAGGCCCCGGAAACTAACCGTGACTACTTTCTTGAAAAACTTCCAGCGGCCAGAACTCTGACCAGGGAGGTGAACGCAGTGTGGGTCAGTGTGTACACTATAGTGCTGATAAGGATTGCATACAACTTCATGTCTTAAATGCTCGAACTATCCCTTTAATTATATATTGATCATAACTGTTAGTTCATAGTTCATTATTGTTAACAAAACTATTTTTGTAAGATATTACCACTCTAACAAGGAACAATATTTCTATTCTACAGTCGTGGCCAAAAGTTGAGAATGACACAAATATTAGTTTTCACAAAGTTTGCTCCTCAACTGCTTTTAGATCTTTGTTTCAGTTGTTTCTGTGATGTACTGAAATATAAGCACTTCATACGTTTCAAAGGCTTTTATCGACAATTACATGACATTTATGCAAAGAGTCAGTATTTGCAGTGTTGGCCCTTCTTTTTCAGGACCTCTGCAATTCGACTGGGCATGCTCTCAATCAACTTCTGGGCCAAATCCTGACTGATAGCAACCCATTCTTTTTGTTAGAATTAGTGGGTTTTTTGCCTCTTGAGGAATGACCACAAGTTTTAAGATCTGGGGAGTTTCCAGGCCATGGACCCAAAATGTCAACGTTTTGGTCCCCGAGCCACTTAGTTATCACTTTTGCCTTATGGCACGGTGCTCCATCGTGCTGGAAAATGCATTGTTCTTCACCAAACTGTTGTTGGATTGTTGGAAGAAGTTGCTGTTGGAGGGTGTTTTGGTACCATTCTTTATTCATGGCTGTGTTTTTGGGCAAAATTGTGAGTGAACCCACTCCCTTGGATGAGAAGCAACCCCACACATGAATGGTCTCAGGATGCTTTACTGTTGGCATGACACAGGACTGATGATAGCGCTCACCTTTTCTTCTCCGGACAAGCCTTTTTCCAGATGCCCCAAACAATCGGAAAGAGGCTTCATCGGAGAATATGACTTTGCCCCAGTCCTCAGCAGTCCATTCGCCATACTTTTTGCAGAAGATCAATCTGTCCCTGATTTATTTTTGGAGAGAAGTGGCTTCTTTGCTGCCCTTCTTGACACCAGGCCATCTTCCAAAAGTCTTGGCCTCACTGTGCGTTCAGATGCGCTCACACCTGCCTGCTGCCATTCCTGAGCAAGCTCTGCACTGGTGGCACTCCGATCCCGCAGCTGAATCCTCTTTAGGAGACGATCCTGGCGCTTGCTGGACTTTCTTGGACGCCCTGAAGCCTTCTTAACAATGCAGTGGAAAGTTTTTTTCGGGATTAAGTTAATTTTCATGGCAAAGAAGGACTATGCAATTCATCTGATCACTCTTCGTAACATTCTGGAGTATATGCAAATTGCTATTATAAAAACTTAAGCAGCAACTTTTCCAAATTCCAATATTTATGTAATTCTCAACTTTTGGCCACAACTGTACATCTACATCAATCATAATGTTACAGATGATCACCAAATGGGCAAACAAATACTGCTGTTGTTTCTCCACTTATGCAGCATCTAGTCAACAAATTAATCACTTCGTAATGATATGAAAATATGAACTGCAGTATACTGTGTACATACCACTTCGTTATCGATGTTTTAAGTCCGCCTTTGAAGTGTCCCGCTCTGTGCAGCGCGCATTGTCACGTGTCTAAATAAACTGCACATGCTGTCAGTGATTTCCGCCACTAGAGGCCGGTCTCGTGCTGTATAACAATGACTTTGCTGTATAATGAGGACCTTCTCAGCCGCTCTAGCAACGGACCCAACCCGGAAAAACTTTTGCCATGAATAGTTCCGCCAATCAACTATCGGTGCCGATTAATCGGCAAAACCGATACATCGACCTCTACTGTATATAACAAAACAGATGTCATTTCCAAATATGTTTAGAAAGCTGTCCTTCTAACCTTTTTAAATGTGTCATCTTTCACATCAAATTCTTACATTGTGTCAATTAATTCAGGTAGAATAATAAGAAACTGTAGATTTGTTACCGTTCGAATGAAATCAGTATCAACAAACACCATCTTTCCACTGCAGAGGAAAGCGAAGCTGCATCTGAAGTGGCATTAGATGTATTTACACAGACTGTTTGATGAAGATGAGGTGCCATAAATGCATTTACACCACAAAATTGCAAATGCGTAAATAATTTTATAAGATGAATGTTTTAAATACTTTCTGAACATATACATTCTAGTAAAAAATAAATATACTTAAATGTGTTTAAAATACATTTATTTAATGCTAGGTTTACATAAATTCACATATTATGTACTTCGTAAAACACCCTGCAATTGTTCTTTTAGTATACTGAACTGGTATATTTGAAGTCTGCTAAATTGGAACAACTAATTTTGTACTTAATGCACTTTAATTGTCTGAAAGTAGTGCTAAAGTCCAACTAAAGATATGCTTAAGTATAATTATGCTAAAGTTGAACTATTGCAAGTTTACTTTAGGTACACTTTAAATATTTGGCATTTAATGAATGAATTTAGAGATCATACAATCCTCATCAATAGTGGCAATAGAACATATTTTAGGCTTAATATTAAGAAATGTGAATTGTGCACAAGTAGTACTCCAAATAAAGTTTAATTACAATTTTTTTTATGTAAATAAGTCTCAAGCGATATGTCAGTAAATATGTTAATAGACTTGAACTATACTTAGTATAAAATTGCATTTTAAATGTATTACTTTTACTAGGGCAAAAACGAAATGTTGGGGAAAATGCAGTGATACTTTTAAATATGAAACCAAGCCATCAATAGGTGAGTCATTTAGTCCTTCATTCAACAGATTCGTTCAAACGGCTGATTCATTCAGGAACGAGGTGAGCGACTATCTTTATAAATGGGTTACTGAATCATTGACTCACTTAATTCATTCAAAAACGTGGATTCATTCATTAACGAAACACCAATGTGTTTCTTGGAGAATCGAAACAGTTCTGCTGTGGCTTTGATTGCTAGTATTTTCGTCAGCGAAATTGAGAAAGAACAGTCACTATTATGTCAGATAATTTTAACTTCTTGTTTATAGAACTACTATTGTATAAAATCAGTAGCTGCATTTCCATTACCCTTTAAATTGCGCAAATTAAAATTGCAAATTGAAAATACGCCTAATGGAAACACGTCAATTGTGCAAAAACTCCCATATATCGCAAAAAAGTTTTTACACTCACATGAGGTGGTTTTTCAGGCAATTCGAAAAAGGAATACTTCACAAAACACCAATGGAAAGGATTTTTTTTTCACATTTACAGGTCACATTTGAATAAATATAGCCAAAATCCCACAAAAATCAATTTCCATGACTTATCGCGCGAGGAAACATTATGTTTCAGTTGCATAACATCGGTTAATGCAAATGCCGTCATTTGTCAATACTTTTTTTTTTATCAACATTTATAAAATGGTGCCAAAGTTTTGCGCAAATCTGTAATGAAAACGCAGCTAGAGTCACATTGCAATCATGTTGATAATTTGGGAAACCATTGTGCAGTGTTATGTACATAAATCATAATAGGCTACTGTCGCAGTATGCATCTCTAACTTCTGTGAGTCCTGTTGCGCTCATTTGTTTTGCATTATTTCTGCACAAGTCTCTCTCACATACTTATTTAGGCTGTACAAGCCTCTTCTGGCACGACATAAATGACGTTAAAACACTGGCTGGTCGATCGGTGCATCTCTAGTTTTTGTCCATATTATTCAAAGGATTCTGTCATTAATTACTCACTCTCATATCGTTCCAAATCTACAAGACCTTCATCTTCGGAACACAAATTAGGATATTTTTGATGAAATCTGACCCTGCATAGACAGCAATGCAACTACCACATTCAAGCCGAGAAAGGTAGTATGGACATTGATAAAATAGTCCACATGACATCAGTGGTTTAACCGTAATGTTATGAAGCTACGAGAATACTTTTTGTGCTCAAAGAACAATTTCTCCAACAATTTCTTCTCTTCTGTGTCAGTCTTTGATGAACGTTTACAAGATGCTTTTATACCCTTCATGGACCTCGAAAGTTTTGGGTGCCATTTTCTTTCATAAATCTATCTATCTGTCTATCTACAGTATCTGTCTATCTATCTGCGTTTCTTGGAGTGTTTTTACTCTTGGAACGATTTCAGCCGAGGCCTGCAACTAATTATAGGAGAGTGCATTAAGTGCTAGTAATTACATGTAGCATGGCAGCTAGCACAAGCACAAGCAGAATAAAAGATTAATCCAAAATAGCTCGGCAATAGTAACAGCACGCCATCGTTCCTCGAGAAATGAGCTCATTCTCTCTGGTTTTGGATAGACCTTGAGTCTTGTATCATTTGTTTTTAATTTGATCCTTTCCTCACAGACTTCAGGGTTTAGCCTTTGCCAGGAGTGTACTTGATTCTTAACAACCAAAGGTAAGGTTTTGTTAAAGATGTTTTTTGTATGAGCTTTTAGCTAGTTTTTGGATTTATCCAAATCTTAAGTTTTTCCTGAAGAACATGTGAGTGCTGGCCCTGTACAGAAACCTGCATCCAGAAATGCTATCCAAAGTTTAACTTCGGGTTATCGGTTTGTTTAACATGAAGTTTGAGCAATAAGAAGTTTGGTTTGTCTTAGCAAGCACCACAAATTATTCTCTTAGTCAGGGACAAAGCATAAGGGGGAAGTGTTTGCCAAATATTTTTAAAAAGTAGGATGAAATGAAATGTGTTGTTTATATTTACACACATATGAGGAGCACAGTGAAATTGGCGGGAAACCATACTTCATTGATTCCTGAGGGAAAATTCAGATGCCTGAATCACAAGTATGAGCAATGGCAAGAGGATATTACTCAGTTGAGTTCATTGAGATAGTTAGCCTTGGAAAGAGAAACTTAATAAAATTGCTGCTGGTGGAATGTATACCTCTTTCCTGTTTTCTGTCTGCAAACAACAGTCTCTGTTTCCTTCACGCCATGCTGATGGTCTGAATGCTACTAGAATATGTATAAAAGATATAGAAATAAGTGGTTTATTAACATCAGATCCTGAGAATTGACATTCACAATGCAGCCCGTTTTTCCATAATGAACAATGCAATTAGCATAGGGTCACAAACAAACAGAGCCGATAATAATCATGTGCGTGTAAAAAAAAAAAACATTTCAGGGATATAGTGGACTTGTATGGTGCCCCCGAATTTGAACTTCAAAAATGCTGTTTAAATGCAGCTTTAAAGGGCTCTAAACGATCCCACCCGAAGAAGAAGGGTCTTATCTAGTGAAATGATCGGTTATCCTTAGGGTTGGGAATCGAAAATCGATTTCGATTCTGGAATCGGATACTTGTTATAATATTAAAATTTCGATTCCTCGTTTCGATTCCTGGTTGCATTTTTTCCCATCTAGTGATCTGCCAGGACCTTCCGCACGTGCAGTCTGCCAGGACCTTACGTGGTAATGTAAGCATCAGTCGAAAAGATGGATCGCGCTAAGCGTTTAAAAGTGTGTCTACGCTTTGTAAAAACCGAAGACAAATCTACCGCTGCACGCAAACTTCATCTTAGAGATCTGCAAGGGACGGATTTTAGTCCTGCGCCCGCCCGCTCCAGAAGGAATATGTTATTTCATCCTGCAAAAGCCCACATAAAAGTCACTTATACCCCTGCGGGAAGACAGGTATCTACTTCATCTCTTGGCTGCATGAAACAAACCCTCCCGTAATGTAAAGGCAAAGATGGCCAGAGTAATAGTAACGAACTCGCGCGTGCCTAATGTATTCATTCTTGTATATCAGAGTCGTACATTAGGCACGCATAAGTCCGCTGTTGATTCACAAACTATTCATGCCTTTGGTGCTCTGATCCATAGTATTTTTGTGTGAAATTTCTAAATATTTGCATAGTTTTCAAAATGAATGTCCTGTGAGTGTTTTATAATGAATGCTTACCCATAGAGGTGGATCTTGTAAGGGTCAGTGGTGTTTAAGCACATATGAGCACCAGCATAAACAGATTTACAATGTGTTTACTGTATTTTTCATTTATATGTTTATTTTATAATAAATACAAACAGTAGATATTCAGTCACTTAAGAAAGAGTACTCTGAAGTTGTGAAGGATGTCTGAATTAAATAATTTAGGTGCTTTAAATCTGTATATATTCATGTTAAAAAGTTAGAGCAGAGGATTTTCTTTTAAATTCAAAAGTATAGCTTTAATTTAAAGTTTGTGTGAATTTTATTTATAACATGCAGGAGAAAAATAAAAAGGCAAAACAAATGTTTAGGTTAATAAAAAAGGTTAAAAAATAAACGCCTTTAGAGGAAATGTCAGGCATAGGGGGGGCCTTGCAAAATTGACCCAAGAAGAAGGGGGCCCTGATATAAAAAAGGTTGAGAACCCCTGTAGTAAAATAATATGTTGCAAGCTAGCACTGAAAATAAACATGTTTAATATATTAATGTTTGACTTTTGTGTTTGTTGTTGTTGTTGTTGTTGTTTTGTTTTTTTTTTACTAAATTGGAATCGAAACTGGGAATCGAAAAGAATCGGAATCGATAAGTGGAATCGGAATCGAAATCGATAAAATTCAAACGATACCCAACCCTAGTTATCGTCCAAAAAAAATTTAATGCTCGTCTTGTCTAGCTCTGTGCAAACTCTGTGTATTCTGGTTCAAGACAGTTAAGGTATGTCGAAAAACTCCCATCTCATTTTTTTCCTCCTACTTCTAAATCGTCTTTGCTAAATAAGACCCTTCATCCTCAGCTGAATTTGTTTAGATCCCTTTGAAGCTACATTCAAATTCACAGGCACCATAGAAGTCCACTAATTCTTTACAACTGAAGAAAGAAAGACCTAAACATCTTGGATGACAAGGGTGTGAGTAAATTATCTGTAAATTTTTGTTCTGGTAGTGAACTTCTCCTTTAATGTAACATAAATTATGTCTTTTACTGATATATGTAGTAGAAAGCCCATGAAAGATTTACGTTATTAAAAAAAAAATCCACATCATACATATTTTGGACTATGGGAGGCGCCATTATTTCAATGATGCAAAATGGTTGCACTCGGTGAGCTGTTGGTGCTACTTTCTGCTATTTTTATTGCAACACAACGAAAATAAAATACTGATACGATGACCACAGCTACTGAAAGAGCTTATCGGTGGCGATGGATATGAGTGTAAGCGTTAAACCAAATGCTATATCTTTGATTGTTCCCCACAAGGAGTCTAAATGCTCCTTCAGTGGCTGCGGCATCATGACAAGCATTGGCATGTTTAAATCCTGCCAGGATGGCATCTAGCGTTTCTTGTCTCTGCCATTTGTAAGCTCTTTCAGTAGCTGTGGTCTACTAAAAGCCTCAAAGGCATCAGGGCTAAAGTGGAGAGAACAAAGACGCAGGTCTTTAAGAAGTTTTATTCATCCACAGGCGTCTTCCCATTCTTTTCTCTTCTTCTGCTTCTCTTGTTGCCCTTAGACTAAAAAATTACAACCAATAGCCACACACCGTATCGGTATTTTACTTTCCGAGTTGTGTTGCGGTAAAATTAGCAACAGGTAGCTTTAGTATCTCACGGAGTGCAAACATTTAACGGCATCAAAATAATGCCACCCCCCATAGTGTAAAATATGTATAAAATTATGTGGATTTTTAAAATAATATAAATCTAATGAATTTTCTACTACATATTTTGGTAAGAGACATTATTTACATTATATTAAGCCAAACAATTCCTTTAAGACATGCTTTTTGGGGGCATAAAATTTCATGAAGTCTGAGAAAGATCCAGCAAATGTTCTTCTGCAGTGCTCGTTTCAGACTAAGTGATCACTTGTGCTCAGCATGATGTGCTGATGATTGAAGTGAGTGCTCATGGTGGGGCGCCAATCAAACTAAACACAGTGCTTTCCTGATTAACACCAGTGGCCTGAACCAAACCGTTCAAAATGGCCAATGTAGCTCTAGTATTTCTCAATTTCCACATGTGTCTTGTAACATTCGTTTGCTTATGAGACCATAATTTGTCACTTTGCCCCAAAAAATGCTGAGAATGTTAAATGGTTACTCCACCTCAAAATGAAATTTTGTGTTAAAGAGGTCGAACTTTAAATGACACCGATTTTGATATTACATTTTGTACTATGTCTGATCGGACAACCTTGGTTCCCTTGTGTTTTTAGTTAATTCAGTCAAACATGTATGCAGCAGACGTGAAGTCTTCCATTAACTGGGGCTTCCTTGCTTCAGTGATCGCTCCTGGAAGAATGTCAGAGTAGAGTCGGCTGCTGGCCACTTTTGCGTTAGTCGGAAAAAGGATGCGTAAAATGGCCCCACAATGCATCCGATCGGCTACAGGACTCCATCTGTTGTCATAGACGCCAAAGGGTAATAAAAATGAAGGACAAAACGCTTATCTCCTCACAGAAGGACAAAATGGAGAGAAACTGATATGCAGTGTGCAACAAGCTTTGCTTTTCATTTTTGACTGAGTATTTCACACCTAAATAGAGATGAAGAAAGAGTGAATGTTGCGTGACAATCCCAAGTGGGATTTTTGTATAAATTTATGGGTTAATTTGAACGTCTTTGCCCGGATTCTGATTCCAAACCACTTATAAATCAAACATTAGAAATTTGGCAAGAACTCCACATTGACTCCAGTAGCTATTTGGTTTTGTTGTAATAAGCTCTTTTTTCCATTTTGGCTCAGACTGAAGAGCTCTTATAGGGGTTCCACCGCACCATATGTCTTCGCAGTAAACCAGAGATATTCAGTGTACTCTCTCTTACGTGGTTGAAAAAGCAATTGAAAAGACACCTTTTGTTGGGTAGTTCTAGGAAATAATGGCTTGATTGTTTAATGCAAAGTATTATTTTATCATGCAGGCAACTGGGTTACTATTGCAGAAACGCCAAGGTCATGGTTTGATTCCCAGGAAACTTGTACTGATAAAATGTATAATGATAACTGCTTCTTTGGGGGGAAAAAAGTTTCAATTTTAAGCTCAAAAAACAGCTAAATTATGAATGAATTCAACTGTGTAAGACACCCAGAACTGCCAGTTTAAGAAAAACTAAGTTTTTCTCTATCATCAGTTTTTATTTTCAATTAAGGATCTTGAACTAAAAACTTCTGTTAAAAACCTTGGAAAGATTTATGGTTTAACAACTTGGTCCCGAAAAGAGTTGTGGAGTTATGAGTAATGCATGAGTTTGTGTGCTTGCAGATTTTATTAGCGCAGGACGGGTGTAGTATTTCATTCAGAGAGGAGCTCTGTCTTGATGCTGTGGTCTTTGGCTGCTTCAGTGCTCTACTTTTCCAGCACAGTGCCCCATACAGTCAGTAAATCGTCCCTGTCCCTCCTCTGGAGCCAAACTCAAAGCTCTATAAACATAATGAAGAGATGAAAAGAACGGATGTGTTTTGATGTTAGAACTTCTTTGAAGAAATAGCGAGCGGATGAAGTAAAATTGTCCTGAATATAATTAAAAAAAAAAAAAATGGGTGTGTTCACACTTGTAGTTTGGTTCGTTTGGGCCGGACCAAAAAAAAAATTATACATTTGGTCCTAGTCCACTTAGGGTTCACACTGGCATTTTTTTTAAAAGCAAACCTAAAGATACTGACCCTAAAGGCACAGTTATACATTCACAGCCTGATTGGTGGGGTTGAATGACATATATTTCGTGACTGAACTCAACGCTCAACAAATCATTTTTCCTTCGAACCGAACCAGAGATCGTTTGGAAGTGTATCGAGACCCAAACGTTTGTTGCGCACCGGGGTTCGGATGGCAGCGTTCACACTTACTCAAATGAACCGTACTAACGGAGCAATTGCACCAGAGTTCGTTTTAATCGAACCAAACATGACAAGTGTGAACACTTCCTAAAAGGAGTCTGCGTAATTTTGTCATTTGTCAAAAATTATTAATTTTTTAAATATTAAAGGATTAGTTCACCCCTAAGTCTTCCAAGATGTTCATGTCTTTCTTTCTTCAGTCGAAAAAAAATTAAGGTTTTTGAGGAAAACATTCCAGGATTTTTCCCCATATAGTGGACTTCAATGGTGGCCAATGGGTTGAAGGTCCAAATTGCAGTTTTAATGCAGCTTCAAAAGGCTCTACACGATTCAGCTGAGAAAAACAAAAGAATTATAATAAAATTGATATACTTTTTAACAACAAATTCTCATCTTGTACTAACTTGACCTCATGCAGTATGTACCAACCCAGTGTTTACAAAGTGAACGTGCAAAGAAAGTCAAACACCCTTTACAAAAAAAGGTAAAGCAACGTCGGACGATTTTGAAGTTGGAAATTTAACGCAATGCATAAAGACATGCATCGCAAAACTAGTGCAAGATGGTCATTTGCTGCTAAAAAGTATATCAGTTTGTATTTTTCTTAGAAAATGAGTGATTGTTTCGCTAGATAAGACCCTTATTCCTTGGCTGGGATCATGTAGAGCCCTTTGAAGCTGCATTAAACTGCAGTTTGGACCTTCAACCCATTGATCCCCATAGAAGTCCACTATATGGAGAAAAATCCTGGAATGTTTTCCTCAAAAACCTTAATTTCTTTTTCGACTGAAGAAAGAAAGACATGAATATCTTTGATGACATGGAGGTGAGTAAATTATCAAGAAATGTTTATTCTGAAAGTGAACTAATCCTATAAATTGGGTTAAATAACATTAAAAGAGCAGCTCTATAGTCAAACAAAAAGATAGTCAATGCAAAAAAAAACAATAAGTGAAACCTAATAGAACTTGGTTGTGAATTTGATCAGAATTTTGTATTTATTGTTTCTGTAAAGCAATAAAACAAGGTATACTTTGCTGGTTTTACTTTAAAAACTGGCTTCCATAGTTTCTGGCCTTGTAAATAAACTCAGACCTCTTTTGGATTGTGGGCCTCACTTCACTATTCGTTTAGAGACAAAAATTGGCTCTTGAAAACTGTAAACATGCATGCGGAGAGCTCTGTATATTCTAGTTGACTCTGCTGTGTTATTGAATTTTACTCATTTGTTTTACTCGCCTTGTTCTGATTTGTGAAGCTTATGTTGAATGACATTGATACTGGAACTGTAAATCTCCAGGTGGGTCTTGCACCAGTCTCTTTTAAGTCACAGTATGTGTAACTTTCTCTTCACTGAGAGAATAAACTGTGATCTTGTGAATTTTCTCTGCAAAGCTGAAGATCTGCTCAAGCGAGCCTCATCGTTCCTAAAATTGTACCTGTTCGCAGAAGTGGGAGGAACATAATGTCAGGTCCAGCTGGTCTCACTATCCAGCAGGACGTCTGCACTGCAGCCAACAGTTTTTTTTTTTTTATGTCATCCTCCTCCTCTTCACACCCTCGGCACACCTCCACAAAAAACACAGATTCACGGCCAGTTCGTTTCTTGGAAAATATGCTATTTTGGGACCACGCGTGAGCTGTTGTTTTCAAGAGAGTGAATCATTTTTTTAGACGGCAGTATCTTGTTTCTTTGTTGAATACAAAAGAAGAGCTGAATGTTCAACTAGTCGGAGATCTGAGGAAGGAAATGTGTCCATCTGGAAGCACAGAGGTCTCCTGCTAATAGCACAGTCATTTCCTTGTACAAAGCTTTCCTGATTAGGAGATGCTCATATTATAACACTTGTCTTTTGTTCCTAGACAGATGCAGATTGTATTTCAGATTATTGTAAAGTTTAAGCTAAATGTATATATTAAGTTCTTTTAATGGCTTTCTAAGCACTTTTAAACCTCATTAAAAGTAAACATTCACTTGAGAACAAAGAGACAAAGGATAGTTCACCCTATTACACATCATTTACATTCCCTTATGTCATTCCAAACGCAGTTTTTGCTGTCTTAAACTTAAAAGAGAAGTTCACTTCCAGAACAAACATTTCAAGATAATTTACTCACCCACTTTTCATCCAAGAAGTTCATGTCTTTCTTTGTTCAGTTGTAAAGAAATTATGTTTTTGAGGAAAACATTTCAGGATTTCTCTCCATATAGTGGACTTCTATGGTGCCCCCGAGTTTGAACTGCCAAAATGCAGTTTAAATGCAGCTTCAAAGGACTCTAAACAATCCCAGCCAAAGAAGAGAGGTCTTATCTAGCAAAACGATCGGTTATTTTGTAAAAAAAAAAAAATTGACAGCGATGTAGGCCGATTTTGAAGTTGGAGAAGAAAATTAGATGCGAGTTTTACGACCTACCCTAACTGTCATGAACCGGAATACACATAGTTGACGCAGAGCTAGACAAGATAATCATTTGAGGTTAAGAAGTACATAAATTTCAATTTTTTTTTATTTTTTTTTTTGAAAATAACCGATCGTTTTGCTAGATAAGACCTCTCTTCTTTGGCTGGCATTGTTTAGAGTCCTTTGAAGCTGCATTTAAACTGCATTTTGGAAGTTCAAACTCAGGGGCACCATAGAAGTCCATTATATGGAGAGAAATCCTGAAATGCTTTTCTCAAGAAACATAATTTCTTTACAACTAAAGAAAGAAAGACATGAACATCTTGGATGACAAGGGGGTGAGTACATTATCTGTACATTCTTGTTCTGGAAGTGAACTTCTCCTGTAAGAAAACTCAAAAAATGTCCCCATAAGTGATCCATATTCAAGTCCTCTGGTGCAAAAACACAATATCGAAATCATTTCAGACACCCACGCTTTTTTTAGAATATCTGCACAATGCAGAGAGTTTAAGAGAGGTATATATCATTCCCAGGTGTTTCCTAACCCTGTGTTGTGTTTTTGCAGAGTTGCCGTGAGGGGGGTGACTGCTGTAGCGCTGGACCCCTGGAGCAGGACAGAATGACGTCAAAGACCAGCAGCCCCAGACCCTTCAGAAATTGACCCGGGATGGAGCTGAAGGTGTGGGTCGATGGAGTCCAGCGCGTGGTCTGTGGGGTCACAGAGGCCACCACCTGCCAGGAAGTGGTCATCGCTCTGGCTCAAGCCATTGGTAGGGAGTCTCAAAATGAAGTTGCTCTTTGCATGCAGTCAATCATTTCATCAAGCCATCCTATCTGTGTATGACTTTTCTCTTTCAGACGAATACAATCGGAGTTATATTACAAAAATGTTCTGACTCTTCCAAGCTTTAAAGTGGTCATGGATGCCCATTTTCAACTTAATGTGATTCTAGTCTACAATATACTTTGGTTAATAATTCTCAATAGTAGTGTAAAAAAAACACCCTTTTACCTTGTCAAGATCAGCTCTGCAAAAAATTAACTAACTAATTTTATTGCATGGTCCTTTAAATGCAAATGAGCTCTGCTCACCCCGCCCCTCTCTGCTGTAGGATGATGAGCCGTAATTTTTACTTTAGCACATCATTAAGAAAGGCTGTTTACAAAGATACATAAAAAACGCTTATACTCACTTCTGCTGTGGGTGAAGCTGCATCAGGACAATTTGCACGAACATAGACGCATATGTAGATCGGGATCTTGCTTATGTCAATCAACTATCATGGGAGCGGCCTCTGTCGGGGTGTGCCGTCACACCGACAAGAAGCTGAGAATGACCTGATTTTGAAAAGGGCATAATACCACTGGGTGGATTTTTTTATCATTGCAGGGTGGTTGTGTACATATACTGCCAACACACATTAATGTCCCTTTAAAATAGCTGTGAATGGGGGATTTTGAAGCCCAAAAAAGTGCATACATCCATCATATAAAGTGCTCCACATGACTTCAGGGGGTTAATAAAGGCCTTCTTAGCCTTCTGGCTATCATCGAAATCCTCAGGCATTATTACGTTTTAAATATGGATATTTTTCTTACAAAAACACATCATTTCGCTACAGGAGGCCACTTTTCACCCCTCGAGCCGTTTTTGTTATGGATGCATGCACTTTATTGGACTTGTTTTGGACTGTTGACAAGAAACACCTGATTATTGCCATAACAGAGCTTGGGAGTGCCAGGATTATTTTTAATATAACTCCGATTGGATTCGTCTGAAAGAAGAAAGTCATATACACCTAGGATGCCTTTAGGTAGGGTTGGGTATCATTTGAATTTTATCCATTCCGATTCTTATCGATTCCTAATTCCGATTCCAATAAGAAAAAAAAATCCATTAAAAAGCTTTGGGTCAAACATTTAGATGTCAAACATGTCTTTTGCCTATGGTTTTACCCAAAAAATAACTAAAGACTAATATAAATTTCAAACATTAAATTGTTAAAGACAAGTAATAAAATAGGAACAAACAAATCTATTAGCAATAGCATAAATAAAACCAAACAAATGTCAGGTACAGAAATAAATAAAATATTGATTAATCCTCAATAAATTTATAAACGATATTCAGTCAGTTAATGATTTTTCTTTTGTTCTTTGATTAACATTAATGACGGGCGCCACGTTTATTAGACGACTGTCTCTTTAACACCGGACACAGATCTAAAAATATTGTGACGCATTCTTTCTCATCTGTTTACGTTCACTCAAGACAAAAAAACGCTGTGTTTATGAGGATATTTCGCAATTTACCAACCCAACCCTTCCTGTAGGGTGAGTAAATAATGAGCTAATTGTCATTTTTGGGTGAACTAACAACTAAAAACTGAACTAGCCTTTAACAAATTAGACATTCTGGTCACTTCATGCGTTTTTCTCTAATCGGATAGCAATCTGGTCGTAAAAAGACCTGTAAATGCCCTCCAAAAAGCTTTCGAACTTTTTTTTAAATCGATCACTCAGGAGGTGGTCTGTTTGCATTCCAGACAAAACTGGATAAGTGTAAATACGTCTTGTTGTTTTAACCACAAACATCAATTTTACTCCTCCCAAAATGTTAAAATAATAAGCATGTGAAAGCATGTTATAGTCAGATATGACAGCACTAATGCAACACAAGAGTATCTCTTCAGCAAGCTGACACACAAACTGTCGCAAAACCTCAACACACAATCATCTTCATCAAAAGTAGTTAGAATAAATTGTCTTTGACCTTAAAATTCTTGCATATAGTGCAAGAATTGAAGATCGGATTTAGATCTGTTTTGCACTTTTAGGAATACTATTTAGGCCCTATCCCAAAAGGCACACTTCAAGTAGACTTGTGGTCTTGTGGATTTACAATGACTCCCACATGCTCATCCTCATGTAGTACACAAGACCAAAGGGTGTCCCATTTGTTTAGGTTTGGCCCATGAGCGCCCCTTTGCGACTGTTATGCACCCTTGATGCACACTTCTGCTGAGCAGACCTCCATTCAACAGTCAGAGCAGCATTATGTCAATAAAGTGTGGATTCAGAGGAAGAACGCAATTAGAGTGCCATTGGGGACGAGTGTTAGTGACTCAAATGAGTAGATGGTTCAATGAAATGAATCATCTGAACAAACTGATTCACCCAAATGAATCAGACATTCCAACAAATATGACACTGATAAACAGTTCTGTCATGCTACTGCTATCTGTTTAAAAAAACTGCTCTTTACTGGAAAAGAACTTGTGCTTCTATTTTTGGTTGGTTACGCCGAGCAGTGACTTAAATCATGGAAGCTATACACATACGTTTTCAGTAATGCTGAAACCATCTGGCATCCAGGTTGATTGAGTAATCATCATTCATTTTATAATTAAAAAGAAGATTAAGTGTCGGAGAGTTTGTATTGGCTTTCCAACAGCTTGAGACTAGTTTAACAGCTTGACTAAAGACATCAGCCATATTTGAAAAAGTTTCAAGGAGAGGGTCCAAACGGTCTACGAAGCAGATTTCAGTTAATTACATCACCAGTGGGATCACCAAAGCAATTTGTTTTTGATTCAAACCTGTCTTGGTTGACGTCACCGTTTGATTCTATTTTCAGCTGCACTCAGAGTGGTAGAATCCATGGGCCCCCTCTTGTATTAGCGAGAAAAGAGCTGGCGCAACCAAAGTGCCCGCTGACATGGAAAATCTGACTCATTCTACTGAAAGACAAAAAATCGTAACACCACCTCAATCCCCTTTGACAGTTTTGGGAGTAATCTGTATGTTTTTACAAAGGGAAGAAGGTATATAAAAGTGTATCTTCAGATGAAGTGCACTGAACTTATAAAGAAGAATTATTCAGTCATTTTGCCCATTTAAGCAAATGATATGGTAGTGGGGAAGAACATGATGGGCGGAAGAGGGTGGAACGGGATTGGGAAAAACATTCCTAATATATTAGTGTATTCACATAACAGTGCTATAAGTCATAACATGACAGATTTAAATAAGAATTACACTGTGTTTTTTTCCATTAAAGGATTAGTTCACTTCCAGAATGAACATTTCAAGATGTCCAAGATGTTCGTGTCTTTCTTTCTTCAGTCGAAAAGAAATTTACGTTTTTGAGGAAAACATTCCAGGATTTTTCTCCATATAGTGGACTTCAATAAGGATCAACGGGTCCAAATTGCAGGTTCAGTGCAGCCAAGGAATAAGGGTCTTATTTAGTGAAACCATCAGTCATTTTCTAAAAAACAAACAAACAAACATTTATATACGTTTTAACCACAAATGCTCATCTTCCACTAACTCGCACTACATAGTGACATTTGAAAGGTCACGTGTAACGTAGGCGGATTTATCGACCCAGTGTTCACAAAGTGAACATACAAAGAACGCCCTTTACAAAAAAGGTAAAACAATTAAATGATGTTGTATGATTTTGAAGGTGGAGGATAAAATGAGATGGAGTTTTTCGCCTACTCTACCTTTTTGAACTGAAGTACACAGACGAAGAACTATTCACGATGAGCATTTTTGAAACAGAAATATAAAAAATAAAGTTCAAATTATGAGAATATAGTCGAAATATAGGCTATAGGCCTACTCTCAAAATATTGTAACTCTCATTTCTACGTTTTAATTTCACAAAACATTTCCAACCTTATTCTTAAAATATTTTGACTTATTCTCGTAATATTTAAAATTTATTCTCAAAATTTCAACTTTATTCTTATAGTATTTTGACTTTATTGTAATATTTCGACTATATTCTTGTAATATTTAGATTTTATTCTCGTAATATTTCAACTTTATTGTTATATTTTAACATAATTCTCATAATTTCAACTTTATTGTAATATTTAGACTTTATTCTCGTATTTCAACTTTAGTCTTATAATATTTCGACTTTATTCTTGTAGTATTTGACTTTATTCTCATAGTATTTCAACTTTATTCTTGTAATATTTCGACTTTATTCCTGTAATATTTCAACTTTATTGTCATATTTAAACTTATTTCAACTTTATTCTCGCAGTATTTGGAATTTATTCTTGTAATATTTTGACTTTATTTTTGTAATATTTCAACATAATTCTCGCAATTTCGACTTTATTCTTGTAATTTTGACTATTTTCATAGTATTTCGTCTTTATTGTAATATTTTGACTTCTCGTAATTTCGACTTTATTCTCGTAGTATTTTGACTTATATTTCGTAGTATTTTGACTTCATTCTCGTAATATTTTAACTTTATTCTCTTAATATTTTGACTTTATTCTCGTAGTATTTCGACTTTATTCCTGTAATATTTTGACTTTGTCATATTTCAACTTTAAAATTTTCATAGTATTTCGACTTTAATCTCGTAGTATTTCGACTTTATTTTCGTAATATTTTGACTTTATTCTCGTAATTTCGACTTTATTGTCATAGTATTTCGACTTTATTCTCGTAGTATTTCGACTTTGTCATATTTCAACTTTATTGTAATATTTCGACCTTATTCTCATAGTATTTTGACTTTTCTTGTAGTATTTCGACTTTATTCTCATAGTATTTCGACTTTATTGTAATATTTTGATTCCTCGTAATTTCGACCTTATTCTCATAGTATTTTGACTTTATTCTCGTAGTATTTCGACTTTATTTTCGTAATATTTTGACTTCTCATAATTTCGACTTTATTCTCATAGTATTTAAACCTTATTCTCGTAGTATTTTGACTTTATTCTCGTAGTATTTCGACTTTATTTTCGTAATATTTTGACTTTATTCTCATAATTTCGACTTTATTCTCATAGTATTTAAACCTTATTCTCGTAGTATTTTGACTTTTTTTCTCGTAATATTTTAGCTTTATTCTCTTAATATTTCGACTTTATTCTCGTAGTATTTTGACTTATTTTCGTAATTTTGACCTTATTGTCGTGATATTTAGATTTTGTCATAATATTTCAACTTTATTCTCGTAGTATTTACACTTTATTCTTGTGGTATTTTGACTTTATTCTTGTATTATTTTGACTTTATTCTTGTAATATTTCAACTTTATTCTTGTATCTTTTATTCAATGTAATCCTTATTCTTTTCCATAGGTCGCACAGGACGCTATACGCTGATCGAAAAATGGAGGGACACCGAGCGACATCTCGTTCCTCACGAGAGTCCGGTGGCCTCTCTGAACACTTGGGGGCAGTATGCCGGTGACGTGCAGTTTATCCTACACCGCACAGGTCCCTCTCTCAATGAGTACCCCTCAACTGAAGGTCTGAACCCTCGAGGCCCAGAGCGTGGCTTGCATCGGCAGAGCCTTCCATTGATGGCCAAGCTTCGAGCTCCAGGTGACCGTTCCCTCCGTCGCCGCGAGCCACGACGCAAATCTCTAACCTTCACCGGTGTGCCCCGCAGCCTGAGGGACATCCTTAGTGGAGGCAGGCTGAGCGACAGTAGTGCCAGACAACGAGAGGTTTTGGTGAGAAGTGCCCACAATTCGCCATCAATGTCCCCTCGGTTATCAGGCCACCGAGTGGAGGATCTTACCCAACTGGTGAGACTGCAAAGGGAGACTCTTTCAGTTCTAGACAGCAGGATGGAGGCGCACGAGGCAGAGCTTCGGATGTTGACGGAGAAAAGAGTTGGACTAGAGGAGGACAAACTGTATGTGAAGATGACAGAGGAAGTTTCAAGGTTGGAAAAGCAAGTGCGGAGGAACAAGGTGGAGATTGAGGAAGAGGAATTCTGGGCAACCGAGCTCGAGATTGAGCGGGAGAGCGAGAGGCAGCTGCAGGAGCGCCTCCAGGAGTTAGCAAGTCGGCTGCGTGGTTGTGAGGTGGATCTGGAACAGCGGCTGATGTCTCTGCAGGGCGTAGAGGCAGGGATAGAGGCTCAAAAGCAGCATAAGGAGATCAGAGAGAGCCAGCAGGCCAGTGAGGGGGAAGTGAAGGCTAGACTTCAGAGAGTAAAAGCAGAGCTCAAGGCTCAAGCTCAACACACGGCCCAGCTTGAAAACAGCTCAAGAGCAGTGGAGCGCTCGCTGGCTGAGTCATGCAAAAGAGTGCAGGTACGTCAAGGTACACAAACAAAAACTTGAGTGTTACTAAAATATAAGCATTGCTTTTCACCAGTATGTTATGTTGGCTGCAAATAAGTCTACACTGCCTGGATAAAACCAGTAAAGGGATAGTTCACATAAACATGAAAATTCTGTCATTAATTCCAAACCCGTAAGAACTTTTGTTCTTCTTCGGAACAAAAATGATGATTTTTTTTGATGAAATTCAAGAGTTTTATGACCTTACAAAGACAGCAATGTAATTGCCACATTCAAGGGCCAGAAAAGTAGTAAGGACATTGTTAAAACAGTCCATGTGACATCAGTGGTTCAACCGTAATTTAAGTTTCACAAGACTATTTTAACAATGTCCTTGCTACCTTTCTGGCCTTGAATGTAGTAATTATGTTGTTGTCTCTGTAGGTTCAGAAAGCTCTCGGATTTCATCAAAAATATCTTAATTTGTGTTTCAAAGGTCTTAGGTGTTATTTATTTTTATGGGTGAACTACCCCTGTAATTGATTTCTGTTCATCTTAGTAATAGTTGTTTGGGTGGTGCAAGATCCCCCAGACGTATTTTAATTCAGCTGTATTTGCTCATGGGCACTAAAGGCTGAAATACCCTACAAAAAACTTTTCTCTAATTTGCAGTCTGGATAAGTTGGTGCTAGTTTCCGAAAGTTTGTGAAAGTCAGAGCTATTCTCCAGATTTTGGCCTGTCGGAGTTGACAGATTTCACATAAAATTGCAGTGATCACTTGCTAACTATTATATAGATATCCATCCAGTTAAAGGATATCAAACATTTTTGATATTTTAAGGCAATGTTTAAACACTTACCATTTGTCATCATTTAGTACTGTGTGATCTTTGTGAGTTGTACAGTGCCATGCAAAAGTATTCATACCCCTACATTTTATGTTATGTTATGTTGCTGCTTATGTTAAACTGCTTTAAATACTTTTTCCCACATCAATTTACACTCCATACACCATAATGGCAAAGCAACAAAAAAAGTTTTTTAACATCTTTTCAAATGTATTAAAAATAAAAAACTTAAATTATTCCCTTGCAGATGTATTCATACCCTTATCTGAGACAGTTGAAATTTAGCTCAGGAGCATTCATATTGCTTGTAGCAAATTCAATTAAATGGGCATGATTTAGAAAGGCACTCACGTCTTAATGAAATGTCTAACAGCTGAAAATGCTGAAAACTGCCTGTAGAGCTCAGAAACAGGACTGCGTCAAGCCACATATCTGGGGAAGAGTTCAGAAAAAATTCAGCTGCATTGAAGGTTCACAGAAGCATGAAGTCTCCATTATCCATAATGGAAGAAGTCTTAAACAACCACAACGTTTCCTAGATCATTCACAGCCTCAGACTGGGCAAACTGAGCAATTGATGGAGAAGGCTTTGGTTAGAGTGGTGACCAAGAAGCTGATAGTCACTCTAGTTGAGCTCCATGATTATATATGCAGATTGGAGAAATTTACAGAAGGACAAACATAACTGCAACACCAATCTGGGATTTATGGTAGTGTGGCAAGACTCAATCCCTCCTCAGTGAAGACACATGAAAGCACACTTGGAATTTGCAAAAACGAAAAAGCACCTAAAGGACCCTCAGACTGTGAGAAACAAGATTCTCTGGTCTGAAGAACCTCAATTCCAAGCATAATTTTTGAGGGAAACCAGGCACTGCTCATCACCTGCAGAGTACCATCCCAAAAGTAAAGTGTGCTGGTAGCAGCCTCATGCTGTGGGGCTTTGTAAAGCTTAATGAAAACCCAGTTCAGAGCATTCAGAACCTCAGACTGGGCAGAAGGTTCACCTTTCAACAGGACAATGACCCTAAGCACACAGAAAGAGTGGCTTATAGACAACTCTGTGAATGTCCTTGAGTGGCTCAGCCACAGCTTGGGCTTGAACCCAATCAAACATTTCTGGAAAAAACCTGAAAGTGTCTGCCAGCCCCCATCCAAGATGACAGAGCTTGAGAGGTGATGAGGTGAGGCAAAGAATGGCAGATAATTGCCAAACGTTGATGTGAAAGGCTTGTCACATCATACCCAAAATACTTGAGATGCTTCAGCTAAGTACTGAGATAAAGGTATGAATACTTATGCAATGTACTTATTTATTTAAGGGTTTTTTTTTTACTGTTAATAAAATTAAGAAGTTGTGACTATTCTGTTTTTACTTTGCCAATATGGTGTATGGAGTGTACACTGATTTAATCAGTTTACACTAAATTTAAAGCAGCAACTTAAAATGTGAAGGGGGTATGAATACTTTTGCAAGGCACTGTATGTCCATTTTTTTTATGTCTGGCAAGTGAATGATGCCTAGTGTTTCGAATCTGTTCAGATTTGAAGAGTTCATGCAGAGCTACACAAGATGAGTGTTTGAGGTTAAAAAGTAAAAAAAAAAAAGTTTTAATTTTTTTTTTAGAAAATAACAGATCGTTTCGCTGAATAAGACCTTTTTTCTTCTGCTGGGATCATTTAGAGCCCTTTGAAGCTGCATTTAAACTACATTTTGGAAGTTCAAACTCGGGGGCACCAAAGAAGTCCATTATATGGACAGAAATCCTGAAATGTTTTCCTCAAAAAACACAATTTCTTTTTGAAGAAAAAAGGACATGAACATCTTAGATGACAAGTAACACATTTCAGGATTTCTCCCCATATAGTGGACTTCTGTGGTGCCCCTAAGTTTGAACTTCCAAAATGCAGTTTCACAGCCGAGGAAGAAGGGTCTTATCTAGGTTATTTTCAAAAAAAAAATTAATTTTATATACTTTTTAACCACAAATGCTCATCTTGTCTAGCTCTGCGTGAACTCTGCGTATTCCGGTTCAAGACAGTTAAAGGATAACTATTGCCAAAATGCAAACTGGGCCGTTTTTTTTTTTTTACTGAAAACGAGACAAGCTTATATCTAAAAGCATAATTACGACAAACGAGCCGTTTTTGAGATTGACCGTGATTTCGTTTTGTGGTCAATGGCCGGTGAATGGGAGTACTAGGGGCATAACTTTGAGCGCATCAAAATCGATATTTTTACAACACTAAGAAGGCTCGACACACCATGAAACTTTGCTCGAAGTATCGCCTGGGTCTCTACACATGAACTCGAGCATTGAGAACATTGTTTGTGTACACAGAGTTTACTAAAAAGAACGTTTTTGAACAACTCACTTTCACTGTTTGAGTTTCCGCTCACGGCCGTCTTGCCAGTCAAGAGGTGTCGATCTCCGAATGCGAGGATGGATAGCTCCTAAAGCATATTTCCATATAAATGCACGGCTAATTCGTTGTTTTGTCACAAGTGAAAAACAATATTAACCTTCTAGTTGTAAAAAGAGCCTCATATAAGCCTAATATTTCGTCCTGTGGAGTCCATTCATTCGCATTCGGAGATCGACACTTCTTGACTGGCAAGACGGCCGCGAGGGGAAACTCAAACAGTGAAAGCGAGTTGTTCAAAACCTTTCTTTTTAGTAAACTCTGTGTACACAAACAATGTCCTCAATGCTCGAGTTCATGTGTAGAGACCCAGAACAAAGTTTCATGGTGTGTCGAGCCTTCTTAGTGTTGTAAAAATATCGATTTTGATGCACTCAAATTTATGCCCCTAGTACTCCCATTCACCGGCCATTGACAACAAAACGAAATCACGGTCAATCTCAAAAACGTCTCGTTTGTCGTAATTATGCTTTTAGATATATGTTTGGATAAACCAGCAAAACATTGATGCAGGTTGACAAGCCTCAACAAATGGTGAACAGCATGGCTGGCTAAGGTACACCAACTAGACTAGTAGCAAACTGGAATGAACTAGCAAAGAACTTCAAACACGTTACATCTAAAACATTTCTCACTTCTTGAGATTGCTGTAAATGCAGAAATGACACATCTGTTTGGAATCATGAGCTAATTATGTGGAACTACATTGGATCTAGTTGTTACTGCATTGCTGCCGGCTGAATGCCAGTTGCAGTACTACACAAACATTTCATTAGCACCTTCTCCACCCTCTTTTCCCCCCAGGAGAGTCAGTACGAACTGGAGCAGCTTACCAAAGAGTTAAGGCAGGTAAACCTACAACAGTTCATACAACAAACAGGCACCAAAGTCACGGTTCTGCCTGTGGAGCCTGGCGATGAGGACTCCAGCAATGCAACAGATGATAAAGGTATTATGTTTGAAAATATATCTAAAGCCCCATGAACAGTTAGGACTCAGCATGAAGGAAGACAAGGCCTCAACCATAATGAGTAATAAGTCATTTTACAAGTGTCATTAACAACCGCATCTGGTTTTAATTTAGCGCAGTGCCAAGTAGCTTTTCACTTGCAAAAAGCTGCAGGCTTATGTAGGACAGAGTTGTTTCCTGCAAAACAAATAAGGCTGAGAGTGATTCAGAGTTTTTCTGCGCTCCTTCGTCAGTGCCGTGACAGATTACAGTTGCAACGATTGACTCAGCGGTCTTGCCTCTGTCATTTACTCCGTCGAGTACAAGACGCTGTTATTTCTTTCGGGCTTTATTGACGTCAAGCCTGGATGAGAAATAACATTACAGTCGCAAGCCTTCTGTTTGTACGTGTCACTGAGGTCGAAGTGTTTCCTATTATTGTTTATGTTACTAGTCCAAAGTGCCACCCTGTGGTTAGAGTTGGTACGGTACATATTATTCCTGCAAACATGGCCAAATGGTTTGATATCCAAAGGCTTGGCTAATTGGTTAATTAAAAGGCTAATTTGTGTATTAGAATACTGCAGCCTGAATCTGATCAAAGAATGAGGTAAAATCACATGATATTATTTCCAGTTCATTTGTCACACCAGAAATGTCAGCTTTTTAGTACTGATCTGAATAAGATATTTCACACGAAAGACGTTACATATAGCCCACAAGAGAAAGTAATAGTTGAATAAAAATGACCCTGTTCAAAAGTTCACATACACCTAAATGATCCAGTTTTTTTTGTTTGTTTAGTGATAGTTGTTCATGAGTCCCTTGTTTGTCCTGAACAGTTAAACTGCCTGCTGTTCTTCAGTAAAATCCTTCAGGTTCCACAAAATCTTTGGTTGTTCAGCCTTTTTGTGTATTTGAACCTTTTCCAACAATGACTGTATGATTTTGAGATCCATCTTTCACACTGAGGACAACTCATATGCAACTATTACCGAAGGTTCAAACACTTTTGCTGATGCTTCAGAAGGACAAACCAACCGTTAAGAGCCAGGGGTGTAAACTTTTGAACAGAATGAGGATTCAAAACCTTGGTTAAAAACTTTTTGACCAGGTCAGGGTAAATTGAACTTATTTTGTCTTCTGGCAAACATGCAAGTATCTTCTGTAGCTTCTGAAGGGCAGTACTAAATGAAAAAATATGATATTTAGGCAAAATAAGAAAAATGTACACATTCGGTTCAAAAGTTTTCACCCCCGGCTCTTAATGCGTTGTTTTTTCCTTCTGGAGCATCAGTGAGCGTTTGAACCTTCTCTCATAGTTGCTTACGAGTCCCTCAGTTGTCCTCCGTGTGAAAAGCTGGATCTCAAAATCATCTAGTCATTGTTGGAAAGGGTACAAATACACAAAAATGCTGGAAAACCAAAGAATTTGCGGGACTTGAAGGACTTTTCTGAAGAACAGCAGGCAGTTGAACTGTTCAGGACAAACAAGGGACTCATAAATAACACCGAATTAAGAATCAAGTGTATGTAAACTTTTGAACAGGCTCAGTTTTATAAATTCAACTATTATTTTCTCTTGTGGACTATATGTAAACACCTTTTCAGTACTAAATATAATATAACATTCTACAGAAATAGTAGTATGGTGGTCTGATATTCAAAACAAGCAACTGTCATTGGAAAAAGCAAAGATCTATGGAAAAACCTGGTCAAGACTGCACTAATTTCGATTGTATTCTTGAGTTCGTAGCACATAATTAAAATGACCTATTAGACAACGTTCTTCACTTTAATTGTTTTCTTTGATTTCCCAGACTTTGCTGCATTAACCGGCTCACTGAAACGGCCAGGGCTATCTCTTCCAGTGGTCGGCAGCATCCGCGGACTCCATAGTCCGATCTCCTCAGGTTTGAATCCTGAGGGCATCTACGTTTGAGGACCATAAATCACTTCAGCAGAAGTAATTCAGAACCCCTGGGGCCTCATTTATAAAACTTTCTTACGCACTGATTTGATCTTAGAGTGTTCGTACGATCAAATCCACGTCAAAGTACAGATTTATAAAAACCGTCTTTGAAGTGGAAAAGTACTTATCTCCACGTCATATTCCAGCTTGGCGTACGACCGTTTCCTTGTGGTAATGTCTGGTATTACAGATAGTTCAGCCTCACTATAATTTGATTTCTTGCGCTTCTTTTTACTTGCCATTGTCACAGAGTTTTTGCTTTAGGAATGAGCTCATTTATGTTTATTAATTAAGCAGGGGCATTTCGACGGCGGAACATTCAGCTGCACACAAATCCATGATCATTTGTGATTTATAACCGAATGACTGGCGTACATAGTGTGTACGTTCGTTTTCTCTGAATCGCTCTTACGATCAAATCAGAAAAGTTCTTAGATAAAATCAAGGATGGTTTCTACGCAAGTCTTTATAAATGAGGCCCCAGGTTTTGGACTGTAATATTTTTACTCACTGCTACTTCACACAAAACCGACAGCAGATTTGCTCAACTTGAAGGAGAACTTCAATTCCTTATTATAATACTTGATCTTGATCACAAGCTGCATAGCATTTCCAATACAAACTATAAGTATGCTGGTTTTCGTATAGTATCATAGCATCTACTGTTAGAAAGTGGTACCTGTAACCTTGTCATATAAACTAGTAGATGAAGGATGAATGACTTTGGAAGCATAAATATATTTTTGTATTCTTTATTTTAGCCTCTTGAAACATTTGTATGAATGTGTTCACATTTGTGTTTACTGTTAGAGACCAAGAGATCAGTCTGACCTGTGATATTTAGTTTTTTTTTTTTAAACATTTCATACTTTGTACATGTTTTACTGTTGAGCCAAAGACAATCACATATTTTAGTTTTACTGCATGACTGCAAAATATTGTACTCCTTGCTTTAAGTTTGCCAATGTTTGAAATATGCATACAATGTAACTGACTTATTGCTCGAAAATGTACTTTTACTCTTGAAGGTTCACTCAAAACGCTCATGTTATTCTTAACTTTTTATGACTTGGGAGATATATTGTTTTGAGGGAATTTTCATTTTGGCTGAATTATACCTTTAGTATTATAATATGTTTTATATCATTTGTTTCAATATATGAAATCACAGCTATTTAGCTGCAAGTAGTGCCTTTCTGAAATTCAATCCAAGCCATGTTAGGATCAACTTTAATGATGGTGCAAGCATGTTGACTCTGTGAACTAGATTTCAGTATTTTCAGTGTATATGTAAAATATATTATGATGTTTAATGCTCAGACTTGTTTTGTATGTATGCCTGCATTTAATTTCAGTAGATGTGGGGGTGTTTAAACTTTTTAACGTTTTAATTGATTCCTACAGTCAAGCATGTGCTATCATTTTTGTACTTTAACATAGAAAAGCTTCATAGAAACCCCTAAAATCTATATATAGTGCTGTGAATCACTATTAAAACCAAATCACCCCATATGGATGCTTCTTATTTTACAACATAACCTTTTTGAATAATAAAGTTGAGGTCAAACGTTTACATACACCTTGCAGAATCTGCAAAATGTTCATTATTTTACCAAAATAAGAGGGATTGTACAAAATGCATGTTATTTTTATTTAGTACTGACCTGAATAAGATATTCCACATATTTACATATAGTCTACTCTTCAAGAGAAAATAATAGTTGAATTTATTTTGAGATCCATCTTTTCACACTGAGGACAACTGAGGGACTCATATACAACTTTTAAACAAAGGTTTAAAAGCTCAGTGATGCTTCAGAAGGAAACGCCATTAAGAACCAGGGGGTGTAAACTTTTGAACAGAAGGCAGATTCAAAACCTTGGTTGAAAACTGACTAGATCAGGGTAAATTGAACTTATTTTGTCTTCTGGGAAACATGCAAGTATCTTCTGTAGCTTCTGAAGGGCAGTACTAAATGGAAAAAATATGATATTTAGGCAAAATAAGAAAAATGTACACATCTTCATTCAAAAATTTCAACCCATGGTTTTTCCTTCTGAAGCGTCAGTGAGCGTTTCAACCTTCTGTAATAGTTGCATATGAGTCCCTCAGTTGTCCTCAGTGTGAAAAGATGATCTCAAAACCATACAGTCATTGTTGGAAAAGGATCAAATACACAAAAATGCTGAAAAACCAAAGAATTTGTGGGACCTGAAGGATTTTCTAAAGAACAGTGGGCAGTTTAACTGTTCAAGACAAACAAGAGACATCTTTTATGTGAAATATCTTATTCAGGTCAGTCCTAAATAAACAAAAAATAGTATTTAGTATGATCCCTCTTGTTTTAATAAAATAATTAACATTTTACAGATTCTGCAAGGTGTATTTAAACGTTTGACCTCAACTAGATATGCAAAATCAAGTGTAACAGCAAGAGAACAGAATTGGCACCCGATTAAAATGAAACGTAAGCCACATTTGTGTGTCCAGCTTAGTCCTACTTATTCTCAGGACTGGGCGAACAAGTCCCTCATGTTGTGAAAACCGCCGTCCCACAGTATGTGGGGTTTAACTACAGCCAGTATGGGGCTGCAGGGAGCTCCAGCCAGACAAAACGCCTCGTCCACATCCAGACCCCATTCCCGAAGAGTTTTCAGAGCAGAGGCGCAGACGTTTCTAGAGCCCCATGAGGTTAAGACACAGGTGCAGAGCGGGCTGTTCTCTTGCCCGAACCTCCTCCTCATCTCACCGATCAGAACGGCAAACTCCTTCATGCTGATCTGGTAACGTAAGACCAGGTTAATACGACTAATAAAGCTTAAAGGAACGCTCCACTTTTTTTGGAAATGGGCTCATTCTCCAACTCCCCCCGAGTTAATAAGTTGAGTTTTACCGTTTTGAAATCCATTCAGTCGTTCTCCTGTTCTGGCGATATCACTTTTAGCATAGCTTAGCATAGATCATTGAATCCTATTAGACCAATAGCATCGCGTTCAAAAATGACCAACGAGTTTCCATATTTGTCCTATTTAAAACTTGACTCTTCTGTAGTTATATCTTGTACTAATACCGGCGGAAAATGAGATTAGGAACTACACTTCCATTCCGGCGTAATAGTCAAGGAAGTTAGCTGCCGTAATATGGCCGAAGCAGGCGCAGTAATATCACGCAGCACATGTGCAAATGCTAACCTATCTGAGAACTAATTTCAGGCGCTGCGTGATATTACTGCGCCTGCTTCGGCCATATTACGATAGCAAATTTCCTTGACTATTACGCCGAAATGGAAGTGTAGTTCCTAATCTTATCGGCCTAAAAAAATCGCAGCTTTACATTTTCCGCCGGTCTTAGTACACGATATAACTACAGAAGAGTCAAGTTTTAAATAGGTCAAATACCGAAACTCGTTGGTCATTTTTGAACGCGATGCTATTGGTCTAATAGGATTCAATGATCTATGCTAAGCTATGCTAAAATAGCCTGGGTGTCCCCATGCTGCCTTCCGCACAGCGCGATTTTATTCACGCTGGAAGGTAGCATGGAAACCATGGACCAAATTTTCACCTCAGATAGGGAACCAATCACAGAACGGGGAGGGAGCAGCAAGACGATGACGCCTTCTATGCGACTCACCGAAGCAGTTTGTTTATAACTATGGTTCTAGCATGGCAGCAAGTTATCATTCGATGCAGCCGTTCACATGTCGCGCCTAAAAACGCGTGGAAAACGCTAGCCGCGTCGCTTTCTCCTTTCCAAACCGCTCTGTAGCTTGCACATGGAAAACGCGAGCGCGTCGCTTCCATTATGCGCGCACATACTGCGCGTCTACATTTGAAATAACAAACTTTAGCGCGCAAAAGACGCGACATGTAAACGGCCCCTTAGATAGTGTTCTAAGTAGTTTAGAACGCAAGTTTATTTTGAAAAAAAGAGCAACTTTTGGCGTTAAACCATCGCTCTGTATACGTGATTGAAACGATTGGCTATGAGCTAGGCACAGGCGCATTTGATAGACATTCGTAGCGCCCAATAAACGGCTCTGGGCATTCGTAAACCACGCCTCAAATACGAGAAAATGAACATGTGGTTCCCAGACCACGAATCATATGACGAAGTCATAACGTGGTCTGGCGTTAGCCAGGCTAATGCTAAAAGTGATATCGCCAGAACAGGAGAACGGCTGAATGGATTTCAAAACGGTTAAACTCAACTTATTAACTCGGGGGGAGTTGGAGAATGAAAAGTGGAGTGTTCCTTTAAAAATCAGTGCTGGAGCAAAAAAAGATACATGATTTACCTTTGCTGCTTTTAAGGTCTCTATTTGGGTTTCACTGAATCCAAAACCTGAAAGACCATCAAGCGAATCCTCTGAGAAACCGATAACGTCACCTGAGAAAAGGACTTTTAGCTGATTGAGGACGTGATCGTCAGCCTGGTCGTACAGCAAAGCAGCTGGAATTCCTAAACTCAGCAAAATGTGCAAACAGATTAAAATAAATCTAAAATCTTGTACTTGTTAAATGTTCATGAGGTGATTTACCTGTATGCAGAGCTTCATAGACATCATCCTTGTCTGTAGAGAGAAACAACTTCACTTTGTTTGACTGAAGAGTATTTATGAGTTCTTCCTTTTTGCAAAAGAAAAATTTGCCTATTTCTAGACCTGGTGATAGAAAGCAATGCAAAATAAGAACATAGCCACATCAATAAAAAGCTTATTTATTCAGCTTTTAGATAATGTATAAATCTAAAATTCAAAAAATTGACCCTTATGACTGGTTTTGTGGTCCACTGTCACATATAAAAAAGTGTATATACAAAAATGAATTTTATTGACTTTTTTCAAAGAATTCAAGGCACAAGTGCCATGTTTGTTTAGTATCACTGTGGGACATCTTAAATATTTTTGCAAACTTATAAATGTAACTGTAAAAGTAACATGAAAATATGATTTTTAAACATTAAATATATCACTTGCCATAAAATGGTGACTCCAGTTAGTCTTAACCTGTCATATTTTATATAACATAAAATTTAATAAAATAGTCAAAACTGTGTTAAGAAAAAAATTACAGGATTCCAAACTGAGAAATATTAACTACTAAACATTTTAATATCTATTTTAAGAGCATCTCGTTTTACAACAAAAAAAAATAACAATAATTGCCGTTCAAGTTTGGAATCAGTACATTTTTTTTTTTTTTTTAAATAAGTCTCTTCTGCTCATCAAGGCTGCATTTATTTGATCAAGAATACAGACAAAAACTAATATTGTGAAACACTATTACAATTTAAAATAAAGTTTTTCTATTTTAATATACTTTAAAATGTAATTTATTTCTGTGATGCAAAGCTGAATTTTGAGCATCATTACTCTAGTCTTCAGCGTCACATGATCCTTCAGAAATCATTCTAATAGAACAGCATTTATTTAAAATAGAAATCTTTTTTAACAATATACACTACTGTTCAAAATTTTAGGGTGTTAAACTGATAAAAAAAAGAAATAGTAAAAACTCTATTGTTACAAAAGATTTCTATTTAACATGAATGCTATACTTTTAAGCTTTTTATTCATTAAAGAATCCTGAAAAAACTATCACGTTTCAAAAAAGTATTAAGAAGCATAATAAATCAGCATATTAGAATGATTGACCGTAGTAATGATGCTGAAAATTCAGCTTTGCATCACAGAAATAAATTATATTTCAAAGTACATTAAAATGCATAAGTTATTTTAAATTGTAATAAATACAGTTTTTTTTCTGTATTTTTGATCAAATAAATGCAGCCTTGAAGAGTATAGACTCCTTTAAAAAACATTAAAAATCTTACCGATCTCAAACTTTTGAACAGCAGTGTTAAAAATGTCTTTACCAAAGGGAACTTACCATAATGCTTCACACTCTCAACTATCTTCAATTTGACTTCTTCTGAACACTCCTTTGCAATGAGGATCACTTCAAAAAGCAAAGACTCGGTCTTGTTCTTTTCCACAAGTCTCTCATTCACTGTTTGCACAGCCTACATTGACAGCAAGCATTTTAAAATCACAATACACCTCCTTTGAGAAATTAGCAATGCATATAACATCTAATAACCTTTCTTACCTTTATAAAAGTAAATGCTCTGCCTTTGGGTAGTGCACCATCTGTGTTTGTGGACGTTAAAAGTGAGTCCAAGTCAAATAGGTCATTATGCTGCAGCGCAATCATAAGAGGACCTGTGTAACTCTGCATAAACAAATGAGATACAGTCATGAATGAGAGTAAATCAACCACTTTATTACGTTTCGTTAGTTACTGGAGTGGATTTGTTTACTACCAGACTTTTGACTTTACCTTTTTATCTTCCATTCTCCAAAATATTCGTCCTTTACCTGCATGAACAGACGCGGAAGTGAAGAAAACGTGCAGAGCGGTTACTTCAACGAACACAAACAAAACCTACGCGTAGTTTTGCAAGTTATGGACACTCCTAAAAGACATATGATGTAATAAAAACTGAAATGGGAGTACCTATATACTTCCCGTCTGCTTCACGCTGCACTACAACAAACCAAGTGTACTGTAGTGCTGCTGTCATTCACTTTCATTGTAATCCGCTGCCACCCTGCGCTCTGGAGCGGCACAACGTATGACTCAGATTAACTAATGCTGATGTAGTTTGTTTTCGTATTAAAATATCCGTTTATAAAAGTCTGTGTGTGTCATATGAAGAACCATTCAGTAATGCTGCTTATTTTAGGTTTATGACTTGTATATACAAAAACTGGGTTATTTTGGAGACAGGCGTCGTTTAAAGTATAACTTGCAGTTCAGCAAGTGAGTAAGATGTTGGTTCAGGGTGTGTTCACACTCTTGTCATGTTTGGTTCGATTAAAACAAACTCTAGTGCGATTGCTCTGTTAGTGCTGTTCATTTAAGTAAGTGTGAACGCTGCTGTCCGAACCCTGGTGCGCACCAAACAAGCGGAGCGAGATCGCTAAAAAGTTGGTTCAATTGAAATATGAATGCAACATGGACCAAATACTTACAGTCAAGCCCGAAATTATTCATACCCCTGGCAAATTCTGACTTAAAGTTACTTTATTCAACCAGCAAGTTTTTTTTTTTTTTTTAATTATAAATGACACAGATGTCTCCCAGAAGACGACGTACCAGAGGCATCATTGTGGAAAAAATTATTACTCATCTTTTATTTACATTTGAACAAAAAGTGGCATGTCCAAAATTATTCATACCCTTCTCAATAATCAATAGAAAAGCCATTGTTGGCTATTACAGCAATCAAACGCTTCCTATAATTGCTGACCAGCTTTTTGCATGTCTCCACTGGTATTTTGGCCCATTCGTCTTTAGCGATGAGCTCCAACTCTTTCAGGTTGGAGGGTTTCCTTGCCATCACCCTGATCTTTAGCTCCCTCCACTGCAAAACGTTAATGTTTTTGTCTGCAAACCATTTCTTCACCGCTTTTGCTGTGTGTTTTGGGTTGTTGTCGTGCTGAAATGTCCACTGGTGCCCAAGGCCAAGTTTCTCTGCAGACTGCCTGATGTTGTTGTTGAGAATTTTGATGTATTGACTCTTTTTAATGGTGCCGTTTACTGTGATTAGGTTCCCTGGTCCAAAGGGTGAAAAACACCCCCAAAACATTAGGTTCCCACCACCATGTTTGACTGTGCCTTATCTGGAGAAGTGGTGTCCTCCTTGGTCTGTGTCCGTGGAACCCAGTGGTGTGCAGTGTCCGTTGGACTGTCTGCCTTGAGATGTTGCCACCAGCAGAGCCCAGATTCATCAGGATGGCCTTGGTGGTGATCCTTGGATTGGATTACCTCTCTCACAAACCTCCTCCAGATTTTTTCACAGTGCGGAACGTCTCGTATTTTTTAATAATTCTTTGCACTGTAGCCACTGGAACTTCAAAACATTTAGATATGGTCTTATAGCCCTTTCCTGACTTGTGAGCAGCCACAATGCACAGCCGCAGGTCCTCAGTGAGCTCCTTTGTCTTGTCTTAGCCATGACTGTCCACAAACCAACAGCAGAGAGCTTCTGTTTTTCAACTGTTGAGTTAAAAACAGCTGTTCCCAATGAATCAGGGTAATTAGGATGCTTTAGAACAGCTTGGACTATTTGGAATGGTGTAGAACTTTGGATTTCCCCATTAACTGTGACAGTTTGCAAAGGGTATGAATAATTTTGGACATGCCACTTTTTGTTCAAATGTAAATAAAAGCTGAGAAAAAAAAATTTCCACAATGATGCCTCTTGAACATCGTCTTATTATCTTTTGGGAGAAGCCTGTGTCATTTTTCCAAAAAAAAAAAAAAACTTGCTGGTTGAATAAAAGTAACTTTAAGTCAGAATTTTCCAGGGGTATGAATAATTTCGGGCATGGCTGTATAAACAAACCAAAAACAGGAAGTAAATATAGCTGCAAACAGCAATTACGGAGGCCATGCACACCAGAGAAAAACTAACGAAATCTTTTTTTGTCAGCTCAGTCTGAAGATGATCTGGCTCGATTTTTGTGAAAATCGGACGAACGGTCGTAAAGGAGTTCCAAAAAGTAAGTTTTCAACATAAATCAAAATGGCGACCAGGAAGTTCGGCCAACTATGGCATAAATGGTATCTATGTTGCCGGCATGACCCAAGGAATATTTTGAAACTACTTTCATTACAATAAGCTAATGCAATCAGCATAAGTAATTAGGATTTTTAGAAATTTCATTATTAATGGTTAATGGATGGTTTATTACTTTTGACCAATAGGTGGTGCTGTTGCCAAATTGATGTTGTGGGGTCAGTGTGAGGTGACAATGGCTCATACAAAGTTTGGTGTCAATAAGCTATGCAGAGATACAGCCTCAAATGCACTTTGGCATCTTTCCAGCAAATCCGATGATGCGTTAAACGAAAATCGGACCAACGGTCTAGGAGGAGTTAGAAAAAGTAGATTTTCAACATTAATCATAAAGGGCAGACAGGAAGTTCGTCCAATTACGCCATAATTGGTATCGATGTTCTCAGCATGACCTAAGAAATATATCAGTTTTATTACAATAATTAAACTAATTTAACCAAAATTTGTACAGTAAGTTTGGTCTCAACACGAAATATATGTCATTTAACCCAACCAATCAGGTTGTGATCGTTTCACTATGCCTTTTAGGTTCGGTATCTTTAGGTTCGCTGTAAAAAAAATGCCAGTGTGAACGCCAAGCGGACCAAGACCAAATGTATAATTTTCCTTTTTGGTTCTGCCCAAATGAACCAAACGAATCAAACTACAAGTGTGAACACACACTTAGACAAACTAAGTTACAAACTAAAGTTAATAGGTGGTAAAGATACGTACGAGTACAGTAATACAGTAATAATTAAGATATTAGCCTAATATTTCAGCTACCTGACCAGAAATGATAAGAACAAACATAAATGTTAACAAGATTCTTGCCCTGGAAATCCTGGTTCAGTTTGGCCAACCACAAATGCCTTTTGTTCCTCAGACAGATTTTTGCACTCTTCTCTTTGATTTGTTATAACTTTTGGCAGTTTATAGTACTCCCAATGTTTTTCCCGGTCTGACTGATTAGTACAGCTCAAAACATGACAATAACTGACCATTTACAGCAGCAATAATCAGCAAAATATGCAAGTTTCATTCGGTTCAGTGGCATTGTTTACATTCAGTGCCGCTAATGTGGCCAATTGATGACGCGTTGTTAAAACCCTCTATCATGCAATCCCAGTGGTATATAAATAGTTATTCACTTTTTCTAATCCAGTGGGCTTGTAAAACAGAAATGTTAAATTGGTGTGTAAGTTGACTTCAAAAATTGGATCAGTCTAATTTGTGAACAAATCATTTAAGCGAGTTTGTAAACTGAACTGAATCCCTTTAAAGGGTTTAAAGGAATAGTCCACCCAAAAATCAAAAGTCTGTCATTAATTACTCACCCTCATGTCGTTCCAAACCCTCAATACCTTTGTTCATCCTCGGAGCACAAATGAGTATATTTTGATGAAATCCAAGAGCTTTCTTACCCTGCATAGACAGCAACACAACTGACACGGCCCATAATAAAAGGTAGAAGGGACATCGTTAAAATAGTCCATGTGACATCAGTGGTTTAACCGTAATTAGATTTTGACTGACACGGAAGAGAAGAAATTGTTGAATAAAATCATTCTTTTTGTTTTCTTTGCACACAAAAAGTATTCTCATATTCTCACATGGACTATTTTAACAATGTTCTTACAACCTTTCAGGGCCTTGAACGTGTTGGTTATGTCCACAGCCATATCACCCTGCAGTCCAAGACTGGTTACTCACTGAAGCTAAGCAGGGCTGAGCCTGGTCAGTACCTGGATGGGAGACTTCCTGGGAAAACTAGGTTGCTGTTGGAAGAGGTGTTAGTAAGGCCAGCAGGGGGTGCTCACCCTGTGGTCTATGTGGGTCCTAATGCCTCAGTATAGTGTCCTGGCCCTAGTCAATCATGGCCTCCTAATAATCCCCTTCCATCAAATTGGCTATATCACTCTCTCCTCTCCACCTGTAGCTGGTGTGTGGTGAGCGCACTGGTGCCGTTGTACTGTGGCTGCCGACGCATCTTCCAAGTGGATGCTGCACACTACTGGTGGTTTAGGAGAGATCCCCCATATGATTGTAAAAGCGCTTTGGGTGTACGGAAATACACAATGAAAGCGCTATACAAATGCTTCATTCATTCATTCATTCATGTTACTGTCTATGAAGGATTAGAAAGCTCTCGGAATTCATCAAAAATATCTTAATTTGTGTTCTTAAGATGAACAAAGGTCTTACGGGTTTAAAACAACACGAGGGTGAGTAATTAATGACAGAATTTTCATTTTTGCATGAACTATCCCTTTAACCCTCCAGCTTCAAAGGGATAAAACTGTTCCCTGGAACCCCTTTTTGCTGAGCCAATTAATGAGAAAACATCGATTAAACCTATGCAAAGAATCATGGGAGCAAAGTGTCCATTAGTAGTACCCTTCAAAATCCTTCATTTCGATTAAGGGCCCTTAGAAGTGGCCATTTTTGAGCACTTCAATGTGGCGAACATGATTGTTCTTGAGGCAGATTTATTACTTTTAGAATGAAAAGAATGACAATTATGCCCCCAGTATACAGTGGTGTGAAAAAGTGTTGGCCCCCTTAATGATTTTTTATTTTTTTGCATGTTTGTCACACTTTAATGTTTCAGATCATCAAACAAATTTAAATATTAATCAAAGATAACACAAGTAAACACAACATGCAGTTTTTAAATTAAGGGTTTTTTTTTATGAAGGGGAAAAAAAATCCAAACCCACATGGCCCTGTGTGAAAAAGTGTTTGCCCCCTCTCCCCCCTGTTAAAACATAGCTGTGGTTTATCAGACCTGAGTTCAGTTTCTCTAGCCACTCCCAGGCCTGATTACTGCCAGACCTGTTCACAATCAAGAAATCACTTTAACAGGACCTGCCTGACAAAGTGAAGTAGACCAAAAGATCCTCAAAAGCTACACATCATGTTGAGATCCAAAGAAATTCAGGAACAAATGAGAAAGAAAGTAATTGAGATCTATCAGTCTGGAAAAGGTTCTAAAGCTATTTCTAAAGCTTTGGGACTCCAGCGAACCACAGTGAGAGCCATTATCTACAAATGGCGAAAACATGGAACAGTGGTCAACCTTGCCAGGAGTGTCCGGCCGACCAATATTACCCCAAGAGCGCAGCGACGACTCATCCAAGAGGTCACAAAAGACCCCACAACAACATCTAAAGAACTGCAGGCCTCTCTTGCCTCAGTTAAGGTCAGTGTTCATGACTCCACCAATAGAAAGAGACTGGGCAAAAATGGCCTGCATGGCAGAGTTCCAAGACGAAAACCGCTGCTGAGCAAAAAGAACATAAAGGCTCGTCTCAGTTTGGCCAGAACACATCTTGATGAACCCCAAGACTTTTGGGAAAATACTCTGTGGACTGACGAGACAAAAGTTGAACTTTTTGGAAGGTGTGTGTCTCATTACATCTGGCTTAAAAGTAACACAGCATTTCAGAAAAAGAACATCATACCAACAGTAAAATATGGTGGTGGTAGTGTGATGGTCTGGGGCTGTTTTGCTGCTTCTGGACCTGGAAGACTTGCTGTGATAAATGGAACCATGAATTCTGCTGTCTACCAAAAAATCCTGAAGGACAATGTCCGGCCATCTGTTCGTGACCTCAAGCTGAAGCGAACTTGGGTTCTGCAGCAGGACAATGATCCAAAACACACCAGCAAATCCACCTCTGAATGGCTGAAGAAAAACAAAATCAAGTCTTTGGAGTGGCCTAGTCAAAGTCCTGACCTGAATCCTATTGAGATGCTGTGGCATGACCTTAAAAAGGCGGTTCATGCTCGAAAACCCTCCAATGTGGTTGAATTACAACAATTCTGCCAAGATGAGTGGGCCAAAATTCCTGCACAGCGCTGTAACAGACACATTGCAAGTTATCGCAAACGCTTGATTGCAGTTGTTGTTGATAAGGGTGGCCCAACCAGTTATTAAGTTTAGGGGCCAAACACTTTTTCACACAGGGCCATGTGGGCTTGGATTTTGTTTCCCCTTCATAATAAAAAAATTCATTAAAAAACTGCATGTTGTGTTTACTTGTGTTATCTTTGATTAATATTTAAATTTGTTTGATGATCTGAAACATTAAAGTGTGACAAACACGCAAAAAAAAATCAGAAAGGGGGCCAACACTTTTTCACACCACTGTATATAAAAAACAACCTATTATCACTTTTAGGTGATTTTTTTTATTTAATATGGAGATAAACAGTGCATTTTGCAGCTTGATATTGCAAATTATGCCTTGCGTTATTATTTTAATGTATGATCTTAATTATAAACACTGGTTTGTAGTGCAAACAATTTCCCCATTTACTGCACGTTGTTATCCTTCTCATTATTTCCCTACAGCGGGTAATGAACCAGAAATATCATTCCATAGGCTTACTTCCATGTTAAAGAATAGGGTGGATATATATAGTTGGAATATATAAAATGTTCTACATCACTGAACAGGGATTTAAACAAATAAATGACGTTAAACATTAAAACGATAAATAAATACACTTCCACAGTATCAAGTTACTATTAATATTGAAACAGTATTGTGGCAAGACTGGTTTCTGTTGTAATTTTCACTCATGTTTGTATGTTTTCTCTGCTCATCACAGCAGAACGTATTTCAGGAACAAGAAGAAGTTCTATCAGCATTTAATAAGCTATGATATTTATCTCTTCCTTAAGACTGTATTTGAATATCTTATATCTGCCTGTTTGTTTTTCTTCCTCAATACCTGTTGAGCTTCACATGAGGTGTTAACCTAGTCCTGGAAGAGCATATGCACAGGCAGTTTTGTGTATTATTGAGGTGTGGCAGGTGCCGAACATTTCTTTCTATACTGAAGGAACACTTGGAGCAGAGCTGTCTAAGTAGCCTAGACTTTGTTTCCAACTATTTTTGGATTCCAGCACAGGACAATGACTTAATTGTTTAAAACCGCAGAACTGGACAAGACAACAGCTGGAACAGGGAGTGGAGGGTGAAAAAGGCAAGTTGAGTTATTGTGTATTTCAATGTTCTTTCTAGACAGGTTTCAGCTGGATCCAACAAGTTCTATTTAAGTGCTGAGTGTAGGAATGTGTTCAGGCCTAACTCTCTAAATAAAATAAAAAATACATGTTGGGAGTGTTTGTTATACTGATGACATTTAGCAAAATTAAGAAGATATAACGTTAATGGGAACATGATTCTGGGCCGCCAAAAAAAGGGGACATATGTGACCCTAGTCTTAAGTAGCACGGGTAAATTTGTAGCAATAGCCAAAAATACATTGTATGGGTCAAAATTATCGATTTTCTTTTATGCCAAAAAATCATTAGGATATTAACTAAATATCATGTTCCATGAAGATATGTTGTACTTTTTCTACCATAAATATATCAAAACTTAATTTTTGATTTTGATTTTGCATTGTTTTTTGTTTCACCACAGAATGAAAAATAATAGGTACTTGCAACTTTTTTCTGACATTATTGTTTTTCACCATGGAATACAAAAAAAAAAAAAGTAATTGCAACTATTTATCTCATAATTTTGACTTTTTTTCACTCAGAATTGTAAGATTACATTTTGCTATTTTTTTTTACTGTGGAATAAAAAATAAAAAGGTAATTGCAACTTTTTATCTCACAATTCTGACTTTTTTTCTCAGAATTCTAAGATTACATTTTGCCATTTTTTTTCAACACAAAAAAAACTAAAATAAAAAGCTAATTGCAACTTTTTATCTCATAATTTAGAATTTTTTCCCCCAGAATTCTAAAATTACATTTTGCAAATTGTTCACCACAGAATAAAAAATAAAATTGTGATTGCATGTTTTTATCTTACAGAATAATTTTCTCAGAATTGTACGATTATATTTTGCTTTTTTTTTCACCACAGAATTAAAAAAATAAAAGGCAATTGCAACTTTTTATCTTACAATTCTCACTTTTTTTCTCAGAATTCTAAGATTACATTTTGCTAATTTTTTATACTGTGGAATAAAAAATAAAAAGGTAATTGCAACTTTTTATCTCACAATTCTGACTTTTTTTCTCAGAATTCTAAGATTACATTTTGCCATTTTTTTCAACACAAAAAACTAAAATAAAAGCTAATTGCAACTTTTTATCTCATAATTTAGAATTTTTTCCCCCAGAATTCTAAAATTACATTTTGCAAATTGTTCACCACAGAATAAAAAATAAAATTGTGATTGCATGTTTTTATCTTACAGAATAATTTTCTCAGAATTGTACGATTATATTTTGCTTTTTTTTTCACCACAGAATTAAAAAAATAAAAGGCAATTGCAACTTTTTATCTTACAATTCTCACTTTTTTTCTCAGAATTCTAAGATTACATTTTGCCATTTTTTTTTCAACACGGAAAAACTAAAATAAAAAGGTAATTGCAACTTTTTATCTCATAATTTAGAATTTTTTCCCCCAGAATTCTAAAATTACATTTTGCAATTTTTTCACCACAGATTAAAAAATAAAATTGTGATTGATGTTTTTATCAATCAGAATAATATTCTCAGAATTGTACGATTATATTTTGCATTTTTTTTCACCACAGAATAAAAAAAAATAAAAGGCAATTGCAACTTTTTATCTTACAATTCTCACTTTTTTTCTCAGAATTCTAAGATTACATTTTGCTAATTTTTTATACTGTGGAATAAAAAATAAAAAGGTAATTGCAACTTTTTATCTCACAATTCTGACTTTTTTTCTCAGAATTCTAAGATTACATTTTGCCATTTTTTTCAACACAAAAAACTAAAATAAAAGCTAATTGCAACTTTTTATCTCATAATTTAGAATTTTTTCCCCAGAATTCTAAAATTACATTTGGCAAATTTTTCACCACAGAACAAAAAATAAAATTGTGATTGATATTTTTATCTTACAGAATAATTTTCTCAGAATTGTACGATTATATTTTGCTTTTTTTTTTCACCACAGAATTAAAAAAATAAAAGGCAATTGCAACTTTTTATCTTACAATTCTCACTTTTTTTCTCAGAATTCTAAGATTACATTTTGCCATTTTTTTTTCAACACGGAAAAACTAAAATAAAAAGGTAATTGCAACTTTTTATCTCATAATTTAGAATTTTTTCCCCCAGAATTCTAAAATTACATTTTGCAATTTTTTCACCACAGATTAAAAAATAAAATTGTGATTGATGTTTTTATCAATCAGAATAATATTCTCAGAATTGTACGATTATATTTTGCATTTTTTTTTCACCACAGAATAAAAAAAAAAAAAAGGCAATTGCAACTTTTTATCTTACAATTCTCACTTTTTTTCTCAGAATTCTAAGATTACATTTTGCTAATTTTTTATACTGTGGAATAAAAAATAAAAAGGTAATTGCAACTTTTTATCTCACAATTCTGACTTTTTTTCTCAGAATTCTAAGATTACATTTTGCCATTTTTTTCAACACAAAAAACTAAAATAAAAGCTAATTGCAACTTTTTATCTCATAATTTAGAATTTTTTCCCCAGAATTCTAAAATTACATTTGGCAAATTTTTCACCACAGAACAAAAAATAAAATTGTGATTGATATTTTTATCTTACAGAATAATTTTCTCAGAATTGTACGATTATATTTTGCTTTTTTTTTTCACCACAGAATTAAAAAAATAAAAAGGTAATTGCAACTTTTTATCTTACAATTCTCACTTTTTTTCTCAGAATTCTAAGATTACATTTTGCCATTTTTTTTTCAACACAAAAAAAAACTAAAATAAAAAGCTAATTGCAACTTTTTATCTCATAATTTAGAATTTTTTCCCCAGAATTCTAAAATTACATTTTGCAAATTTTTCACCACAGAATAAAAAATAAAAGTGTGATTGCATGTTTTTATCTTACAGAATAATTTTCTCAGAATTGTACGATTATATTTTGCATTTTTTTTTCGCCACAGTATAAAAAAAATAAAAGGCAATTGCAACTTTTTATCTTACAATTCTCACTTTTTTTCTCAGAATTCTAAGATTACATTTTGCATTGTTTTTTGTCTTACCACAGAATAAAAAATAAATGGTAATTGCAAATTTTTATGACATTATTTTTTTTCCTTTTTGTATTTTTTTTCACCATGGAATACAATACAAAAAAAATAGTAGTTGCAACTTTTTATCTTGCTTTTTTTAACTTTTATCTTTTTCTCAAAATTCTAAGATAACATTTTGCAATTTGTCTTTACCACAGGAAAAAAAAGTAATTGCAACTATTTATCTCATAATTCTGACTTTTTTTCTTAGAATTCTAAAATTACATTTTGCAATTTTTTCACCAAAGAATAAAAAATAAAACTGTTATTGCGTGTTTTTATCTTACAGAATCATTTTCTCAGAATTGTAAGATTATATTTTGCTTTTTTTTTCACCACAGAATAAAAAAGTTAAATTGTAATTGCAAATTTTTATCTTTCAATTTTGTAATTTTTTCACAGAAATCTAAGATTACATTTTAGACGTTTTTTTTTTGTCAGCACACAAAAATAAAAAGATAATTGCAACTTTTTAATCTCACAATTCACAGTTTGCAATTTTTTTCATCACAGAATAAAAAAATTAAAAGACAATTTTTATCTCACAATTCTGACTTTTTTTCTCAGAATTGTAAGATTGCATTTTGCATTGTTTTTTGTTTCACCACAGAATAAAAAATAATAGGTCATTGCAACTTGTTTATGACATTATTGTTTACATTTTGTAATTTTTTTTCACCATGGAATACAAAAAAATGAGTAGTTGCAACTTTTTATCTTGCAATTTTGACATTTGTTTTCTCAGAATTCTGAGATTACATTTTGCTCTTTTTTTTCAACATGGAAAAGATAAAATAGAAAGGTAATTGCAACTTTTTATCTCATAATTTTTACATTTTTTTCTCAGAATTCTAAAATTACATTTTGCAATTTTTTCAACACAGAATAAAAAATACAATTGTGATTGCATGTTTTTATCTTGCAGTATAATTTTCTCAGAATTGTAAGAATACAGTTTGCAATTTCTTTTACCACTGAGTAAAAAATAAGAAGGCAATTGCAACTTTTTATCTCAAATACTGACTTTTTTCTCAGAATTCTAAGAGTAAATTTTGCTAATTTTTTACACCACGGAATAAAAAAGTAAAATTGTAATTGCAAATTTTTATCTTTCAATTTTGTATTTTTTTCTCAGAATTCTAATAATACATTTGGCTTCTTTTTTTCACCACAGAATAAAAAATAAAATTGTAATTGCATGTTTTTATCTTACAGAATCATTTTCTCGGAATTTTAAGATTACAGTTTTTTTTTTGGCCACAGAGTAAAAAATAAGTCAATTGCAACTTTTTATCTCACAATACTGAGTTTTTTCTCCAAATTCTAAGATTACATTTTGCCATTTTTTTCAACATGGAATAAAAAAGTAAAATTGTAATTGCAAATTTTTATCTTTTAATTTTGTAATTTTTTCTCAGAATTCTAAGATTACATTTTGCACAGGTTTTTGTTCAGCACACGGAATAAAAAATAAAAAGATAATTGCCACTTTTTTATCTCACAATTCAAATTTTGCATTTTTTTCACCACAAAATAAAAAGTAAAAGGTACCGACAAGATTACATTTTGCCATTTTTTTTCAACACAAAAAACTAAAATAAAAAGCTAATTGCAACTTTTTATCTCATAATTTAGAATTTTTTCCCCAGAATTCTAAAATTGTTTTAAAAATTGTTAAAAAAACGTTTTTTTTTTTTTGTTTCACCACAGAATAAAAAATAAATGGTAATTGCAACTTTTTATGACATTATTTTTTTCTCTAATTTGACATTTATATTTTTTCTCTAATTTTCTAATTTTACATTTTGCACAGGTTTTTGTTCAGCACACGGAATAAAAAATAAAAAGATAATTGCCACTTTTTTTATCTCACAATTCAAATTTTGCACTTTTTTCACCACAGAATAAAAAGTAAAAGGTAACTACAACTTTTTTATCTCACAATTCTGACTTTTTTTTCTCAGAATTCTAAGATTACATTTTGCCATTTTTTTTTTCAACACAAAAACTAAAATAAAAAGCTAATTGCAACTTTTTATCTCATAATTTAGAATTTTTTCCCCAGAATTCTAAAATTGTTTTTAAAATTGTTAAAAAAAAGGTTTTTTGTTTCACCACAGAATAAAAAATAAATGGTAATTGCAACTTTTTATGACATTATTTTTTTCTCTAATTTGACATTTATATTTTTTCTCTAATTTTCTAATTTTACATTTTGCACAGGTTTTTGTTCAGCACACGGAATAAAAAATAAAAAGATAATTGCCACTTTTTTTTATCTCACAAGTCAAATTTTGCACTTTTTTTCACCACAGAATAAAAAGTAAAAGGTAACTACAACTTTTTTATCTCACAATTCTGACTTTTTTCTCCAAATTCTAAGATTACATTTTGCCAATTTTTTTTCAACACAAAAAACTAAAATAAAAAGCTAATTGCAACTTTTTATCTCATAATTTAGAATTTTTTCCCCAGAATTCTAAAATTGTTTTAAAAATTGTTAAAAAACGTTTTTTTTGTTTCACCACAGAATAAAAAATAAATGGTAATTGCAACTTTTTATGACATTATTTTTTTCTCTAATTTGACATTTATATTTTTTTCTCTAATTTTCTAATTTTACATTTTGCACAGGTTTTTGTTCAGCACACGGAATAAAAAATAAAAAGATAATTGCCACTTTTTTTATCTCACAATTCAAATTTTGCCCTTTTTTCACCACAGAATAAAAAGTAAAAGGTAACTACAACTTTTTTATCTCACAATTCTGACTTTTTTTTCTCAGAATTCTAAGATTACATTTTGCCATTTTTTTTTCAACACAAAAAACTAAAATAAAAAGCTAATTGCAACGTTTTATCTCATAATTTAGAATTTTTTCCCCAGAATTCTAAAATTGTTTTAAAATTGTTAAAAAAACGTTTTTTTTGTTTCACCACAGAATAAAAAATAAATGGTAATTGCAACTTTTTATGACATTATTTTTTTCTCTAATTTGACATTTATATTTTTTCTCTAATTTTCTAATTTTACATTTTGCACAGGTTTTTGTTCAGCACACGGAATAAAAAATAAAAAGATAATTGCCACTTTTTTATCTCACAATTCAAATTTTGCCCTTTTTTCACCACAGAATAAAAAGTAAAAGGTAACTACAACTTTTTTATCTCACAATTCTGACTTTTTTCTCCAAATTCTAAGATTACATTTTGCCATTTTTTTCAACATGGAATAAAAAAGTAAAATTGTAATTGCACATTTTTATCTTTTAATTTTGTAATTTTTTCTCAGAATTCTAAGATTACATTTTGCACAGGTTTTTGTTCAGCACACGGAATAAAAAATAAAAAGATAATTGCCACTTTTTTATCTCACAATTCAAATTTTGCCCTTTTTTCACCACAGAATAAAAAGTAAAAGTTAGCTACAACTTTTTTATCTCACAATTCTGACTCTTTTTCTCAGAATTCTAAGATTACATTTTGCCATTTTTTTTCAACACAAAAAACTAAAATAAAAAGCTAATTGCAACTTTTTATCTCATAATTTAGAATTTTTTCCCCAGAATTCTAAAATTGTTTTTAAAATTGTTAAAAAAAAACGTTTTTTTGTTTCACCACAGAATAAAAAATAAATGGTAATTGCAACTTTTTATGACATTATTTTTTTCTCTAATTTGACATTTATATTTTTTCTCTAATTTTCTAATTTTACATTTTGCACAGGTTTTTGTTCAGCACACGGAATAAAAAATAAAAAGATAATTGCCACTTTTTTTTATCTCACAAGTCAAATTTTGCACTTTTTTTCACCACAGAATAAAAAGTAAAAGGTAACTACAACTTTTTTATCTCACAATTCTGACTTTTTTCTCCAAATTCTAAGATTACATTTTGCCAATTTTTTTTCAACACAAAAAACTAAAATAAAAAGCTAATTGCAACTTTTTATCTCATAATTTAGAATTTTTTCCCCAGAATTCTAAAATTGTTTTAAAAATTGTTAAAAAACGTTTTTTTTGTTTCACCACAGAATAAAAAATAAATGGTAATTGCAACTTTTTATGACATTATTTTTTTCTCTAATTTGACATTTATATTTTTTTCTCTAATTTTCTAATTTTACATTTTGCACAGGTTTTTGTTCAGCACACGGAATAAAAAATAAAAAGATAATTGCCACTTTTTTTATCTCACAATTCAAATTTTGCCCTTTTTTCACCACAGAATAAAAAGTAAAAGGTAACTACAACTTTTTTATCTCACAATTCTGACTTTTTTTTCTCAGAATTCTAAGATTACATTTTGCCATTTTTTTTTCAACACAAAAAACTAAAATAAAAAGCTAATTGCAACGTTTTATCTCATAATTTAGAATTTTTTCCCCAGAATTCTAAAATTGTTTTAAAAATTGTTAAAAAAATGTTTTTTTTTTGTTTCACCACAGAATAAAAAATAAATGGTAATTGCAACTTTTTATGACATTATTTTTTTCTCTAATTTGACATTTATATTTTTTCTCTAATTTTCTAATTTTACATTTTGCACAGGTTTTTGTTCAGCACACGGAATAAAAAATAAAAAGATAATTGCCACTTTTTTTTTATCTCACAAGTCAAATTTTGCACTTTTTTTCACCACAGAATAAAAAGTAAAAGGTAACTACAACTTTTTTATCTCACAATTCTGACTTTTTTCTCCAAATTCTAAGATTACATTTTGCCATTTTTTTCAACATGGAATAAAAAAGTAAAATTGTAATTGCACATTTTTATCTTTTAATTTTGTAATTTTTTCTCAGAATTCTAAGATTACATTTTGCACAGGTTTTTGTTCAGCACACGGAATAAAAAATAAAAAGATAATTGCCACTTTTTTATCTCACAATTCAAATTTTGCCCTTTTTTCACCACAGAATAAAAAGTAAAAGGTACCGACAACTTTTTTATCTCACAATTCTGACATTTTTTCAGAATTCTAAGATTCCGATCAACAAACCATATGATCTTCAATTTTTAAAATTGACCCTTATAACTGGTTTTATTTTATATTGTCTCTCTCTCTCTCGTTCCTATGTTCATCGCTGTCATAAAAAGATTTGCAATATCATAAAAAGACTTGGCAGTTGCTCTTCAAGAACAAACAGCCCAATCAATTCAAGCTGAATGTTGAAAACGCTGAACTGCATGAATTGCAATAGAGGTCTGAATTCAGATAAACAACAGACTTTTGTTTTACTGAATGATTAAAGCCTCAATAGTTGTTACGTTTGATCAGTAAATGGCACATTAATGGCTCTTTCCTGAGCTGATGCAGTTTCTGCAGTGGGCAGTGACTTCCTTCCCTTCTCTGTGGCTCTCCATACAGTAAACGGTTTAGGAACGTGTTCTTATATTTATGTTTTAAACTACAACTGAGGTGCCAATATCCCAACTGAACTATTTTATAACAGTAAGTGTCACTATAATGCTTGAAGTTCACTTATTTCATGTTGTAAATGTGTTTCTGTCCTTAGTTTGTAGCTATTCTGTGTCACTTTTAAAGATTTGTTTTGTTTAAGAGTGTATTTTTTTTCCTCTCGAAACTGGGACGTGGACTATTTTAGTACTTTACTGTTGCTTTGCTACCGTGTTCTTTGTGAAAATGTTGAAATATAATGGCAAATGTTTTGATTGTATTCTCAAGGCAGCACTGTTCCATTTTTATTACAATGTTTCACTGAAAAAGAATGTTATCTGTACACTTTAAGCACACCCAGTTTTAATGGACTGCAGGTGGCTGTCAACACTAACTTGTTTGACTTTGGTGGCGACGACTTTTTGCTCTTTTTGTCATGCATTCAAGAGTTTAATGTTCTATACACACTGTAAAAAGTTTTTACCAGTTTCAACTTAAAATCTTAAGTTTAGCAGCTGCCTTAAGATTTTAAGTTAAATCAACTTAAGTCATTTAAACTCACAAGTTATATCAACTCATTTTTATTGTAATAAGTTAAAATGACTTGTAGGTTTAAGCTGATTTAACTTAAAAATGTAAGGCAGCTGCTGCTTAGTTGAATCTGGTGAAAACTTTTTACAGTGCAGTTAAAACCTTATGGCAGACTTGAAATATCTAGAGATACAGTCAAGCCCGAAATTATTCATACCCCTGGCAAATTCTGACTTAAAGTTACTTTTATTCAACCAGCAAGTTTTTATTTTTATTTTTTGGACTGGAAATGACACAGGCTTCTCCCAAAAGATAATAAGACGATGTACAAGAGGCATCATTGTGGAAAAAAATATTTCTCAGCTTTTACTTACATTTGAACAAAAAGTTGCACGTCCAAAATTATTCATACCCTCCTCAATAATCAATAGAAAAGCTTTTATTGGCTATTACAGCAATCAAACGCTTCCTATAATTTTTTATTCATTTATTTATTTTTACTACCAGTATAAAAAATAAAAAGGTAATTGCAACTTTTAATCTCATAATTATGACTTTTTCTTAAATTTTAAAAATTACATGTAGCTTTTTTTTTACTACGGAATAAAATACAAAGGTAATTGCAACTTTTTTATCTAATAATTATGACTTTTTTCTCTCTGAATTTTAAGATTATATTTTGGCAATTTTATTTCACCATGGAATAAAAAATAAAAAGGTAACTGCAATTTTTTATCTCACAATTTTGACCTTTTTTTCAGAATTCTAAGATTTCATTTGGCATTTTTTTTTTACCATCATATAAAAAATTTAATAGGGAATTGCAACTTTTTATCTCAGAATTCTGACCTTTTTTTTCAGAATTGTAAGATTTCATTTTGCTTTTTTCCCCACCACAGAATAAAAAGGTACCTGCAACTTTTTATCTCACAATTCTGACTTTTTTTCTCAGTATTCTACAATTACATTTTACAAAAAAAAAATAATAATAAAATAAATAAATAAAATGAAAAAATCACCACAAAATAAAAAAATTAAAAAGATAATTTTTATCTCACAATTTTGACTTTTTTTCAGAATTCTAAAAGTGCATTTTGCTATATTTTTTCACCATGGAATAAAAAAAATGAAAAGGTAGTTGCAACTTTTTATCTCACAATTCTGACTTTTTTTTCACAGAATTTTAAGATTAAAACTTGATATTTTTTTCATCATGGAAAAAAATAGGTGATTGCTACTTTTTTTCTCATAATTTTGACTTTTTTCCCTCAGAATTCTAAAATTACATTTTGCAGGGGTTTTTTTTCACCTCGGAATAAAAATAAAAATGTAATTGCACATTTTTATCTCACAATTTTTTCTCAGAATTCTAAGATTACAGTTAGCATTTTTTTCCACCACAGAATAAAAAGGTGCCTGCTACTTTTTATCTCACAATTCTGACTTTTTTTTTTCAGAATTCTACAATTACTTTTTTTTTTTTTATTAAATTAAAATAAAAAAATCACCACAGAATAAAAAATAAAAAGGTAACTGCAGCTTTTTATCTCACAATACTGACTTTTTTCTCAGAATTACAAGATTACATTTAGCTAATTTTTTACACCACGGAATAAGAAAGTAAAATTGTAATTGCAAATTTTTATCTTTCAATTTTGTATTTTTTTCTCAGAATTCTAATAATACATTTTGCTTCTTCTTTTTTTTTTAAAACAGAATAAAAAAATTAAAAGGCAATTGCAACTTTTTATCTCACAATTTTGACTTTTTTTTCTCAGAATTTTAAGATTACATTTTGTTATTTTTTTCCACCAATTGCAACTTTTTATCTCATAATTTTTTCCTCATATTTTTTTTTTTTTACTTCGGAATAAAAAATAAAAATGTAACTGCACATTTTTATCTCACAATTTTCTCAGAATTCTAAGATTACATTTTGCAATTTTTTTGTTTCACAACGAAATAAAAAATAACATTTTATCTCACAATTCTGACTTTTTTTCTCAGTATTCTACAATTACATTCTCAGAAAATAAATAAATAAATAAAAATCACAACAGAATAAAAAATAAGAAGGCAATTGCAATTTTTTATTGCAAATACTGACTTTTTTCTCAGAATTATAAGATTACATTTTGCAATTTTTTTACACCACGGAATAAGAAAGTAAAATTGTAATTGCAAATTTTTATCTTTCAATTTTGTATTTTTTTCTCAGAATTCTAATAATACATTTTGCTTCTTTTTTTTTTTTTACCACAGAATAAAAAAATTAAAAGGCAATTGCAACATTTTATCTCACAATTTGGACTTTTATTTCTCAGAATTTTAAGATTACATTTTGTTATTTTTTTCCACCATGAAAAAAAGGTAATTGCAACTTTTTATCTCATAATTTTTTCCTCATATTTTTTTTTTTTTTTTTTTTTTTACTTCGGAATAAAAAATAAAAATGTAATTGCACATTTTTATCTCACAATTTTTTTCTCAGAATTCTAAAATTACATTTTGCTATTTTTTTGTTTCACAACGAAATAAAAAATAACATTTTATCTCACAATTCTGACTTTTTTCCCCTCAGAATTCTAAGATTACAATTAGCATTTTTTTCACCACAGAAAAAAATCTGCAACTTTTTATCTCACAATTCTGACTTTTTTTCTCAGTATTCTACAATTACATTCTCAAAAAAAAAAAAAAAATTAATAAATTAATAAATAAAAAAATCACCACAGAATAAAAGATTAAAAAGATAATTTTGATCGCACAAATTTGACATTTTTTTCAGAATTCTAAAAGTCCATTTTGCTATATTTTTTCACCATGGAATAAAAAAATAAAAAGGTAATTGCAACTTTATATCTAATAATTTTGTCATTTTTGTCTCAGATTTCTAAGATTACATTTTGCTTTTTTTTCACCACAGAATCAAAAATAAAGTTGTAATTGCAGGTTTTCAATCTGAGAATTCTGACCTTTTTTAAATCAGAATTCTAAGATTACATTTTTTGTTTCACCACAGAATAAAAAAATCTCACAATTTCAACATTTTTTTAAAATCTCACAATACAGATTTTTTTCTCAGAATTGCAAACGTATATGTTGGATATTCTGAGAAAAAAAAAGTCTAAACTGATAAAAGTCACAATTAACTTTTTTATTCCGTAGCAGAAACGGCCTTCAATAGGAATAGTTCACTCCTGGTCATCATTTGTTCATCCTCAGTTTTCTAGTGGAACCCAATAGATGAATATTTCCAGAACGTATGACTTAACTGATATAATTTATATTTACTAAAGGTTTGCAATGAAATATTGGCACAATTTCTATTTTTGGCTGAACTATCCCTTTAATTTAGAGTATATCGTTCCCTTCAGGCTGACTAAAATACTGAAAAACCATTCTAACCAGTAGGGGGCGACACAAAACAAGATTACTAACTCAACCATATGTCTTGTATGTATATTTCCAGTGACCCACTGGTCCCATCCATTTCACCATGACACCAAGACCAGCATTAAAAGCAACTAAAACACCTCACACCAACACCACAACAGCTGCTCCAGGCTTCCTGACCTCTTTACTGGACAGGATTCCTTGTGAGTATAGACTATCATATGAATCCTCATCTCAGCACCTGCTCCACTGGCCCTGATCTAATTCTGCCTCTTGCGCACATTTCTTGCTACTCAGTTTTCACTTGTTGCAAGTTTAGCTTGCCTTAAGTCTCCTGGCCATGGTCTGGCCTCATCCTTCAGATGTGTGTCATGGTGCTATACTGGAGCTGCTGCTTTGCTGCTGATGGAATATTGTTGTTTTTGCCACAACAGTGCCAAGATGGGCCATCTATGCCATATTTGCAGCCATCATCCTGATCCTTCTTATCTGCACGATATGCTGCTGTGTAAAATGCTGCTGCAAAGGGAAAAAGAAGAGAAAGAAGAAGCCAGATCAGAAGATCAGCATGAAAGGGATCGCAGGAACTACAACCGCAGCGCTGGTGAGAAACGAGGCGGAGCTGCTTGTGAATTCTGGTTTAATTACTTTTCTAGTCTTTGAAAGTCAAAGATAGTAACATAAACATTTCTCATTAAATTCTTCCATGCTTTTAACATTACTTTCATTGCTCTATAATCTTGCAATACATCAATTATTAACTCTTTTGAGATTTTAAAGGCAATGTCTGCAGTAGTACATGGCAATCTGTTTTTCAAAAGTACAATTGTTGTTATAAAGGTTTTCTCAAACACTTCCATCATCTGCTATTGGTCGAAAAACCATCCAAGTCCCGCCCCCGAACTCACACTATTGGCTGCTATTGTTCTTTAATAGAATAGTTTGCACACAAACTAAAATTTGTTGAGCGTTTACTCGCCCTAGATGTAACGAGTTTGTCTTTTCACTTGAACAGATTTGGGGAAGGTTAACATTACCGACTGATCCTCTGTAGTGAATGGGTGCCGTCAGAATGAGAGTTCAAACAGCTGATAAAAACATCACAATAATCCACAAGTAATTCGCACCACTCCAGTCCATCTGTTTATTTACATTTGAACAAAAAGTGGCATGTCCAAAAGTATTCATACCCTCCTCAATAATCAATAGAAAAGCCTTTATTGGCTATTACAGCAATCAAATGCTTCCTATATTTTTTTAAATATTTTTTTACTACGGTATAAAAAGTAAAAAGGCAATTGCAACTTTTAATCTCATAATTATGACTTTTTCTTTAAATGTAAAAATTACATTTATCTTTTTTTTTACTATGGAATAAAAAATTAAAAGGTAATTGCAATTTTAATCTCATAATTATGACTTTTTCTTAGAATCTAAAGATTACATTTTGCTTTTTTTTTTTTTTTTTTTACTGGGAAATACAAAGGTAATTTTTATCTCACAATTGACTTTTTTCTTCAGAATTTTAAGATTACATTTGGCAATTTTTTTCAACCATGGAATAAACGATAAAAAGGTAACTGCAATTTTTTTCAGAATTCTAAGATTTCATTTTGCACTTTTTACCATAATATAAAAAATAAAAAGGTAATTGCAACTTTTTATCTCACAATTCTGACTTTTTTTCTCAGAATTCTTAGCTTTCAATTTGCTTTTTTTTTTTTTACCATAAAATAAAAAGGTAATTGCAACATTTTTTGTTCTGATCTTTTTTTCCCCATAATTCTAAGATTACATTTAGCATTTTTTTCGCACCACAGAATAAAAAGGCACCTGCAACTTTTTATCTCACAATTCTGACTTATTTCTCAGAATTCTACAATTACATTTTACAAAAAAAAACTATTAAAACATAAAAATCACCAAAAAATAAAAAAGATAATTTTTATCTCACAATTCTGACTTTTTTCAGAATTGTAAAAGTGCATTTTGCTATATTTTTTCACCATGGAATAAAAAGGTAATTGCAACAGTTGGACAATCCAGTCCATCTGTTAACATCTTGTGAAGTGAAAATTGGTGAGTTTGTAAGAAACAAATCCATGTTTTAACGTTAAAGCGTCCCAGTCAGCAAACAATTTTGGCCCAGATTTGGCATGCATCTGGCACAGCTGGCATTTATCCGGCACTGGCATACAGCATGTGGGCCAAACATGGCCCGAGTTTGACAGAGATGGTACCGGTTTTAAGGCGGCACACAAGACCTGGGCCAGATGTCAAATGTAGTATTTGGCCCAGATGTCAAATATAGATATGTGGCCCACATTAGATTGGCCATATTTCACCCACATTTCAAATATTTTTTATATAAAATCCCAATGTTTTAATACACAAAGAAGTTTCCATCTTCACGTTTGCATTCTGGGTCTAATGCCTTGAAGTTAATCCAGGCAACAATGAAGATTTAATTATTTAAATTATGAAAATCAACTGTAATTGTTTGATTTCAGTTCATTTTTTTTTTATGCCATGAATGTACACCAGTAGACTTTACTTTTCATAATTTATTAACATTTCTATAATGTGATTAAATCCTGCATTCAAAATTATAGCTAACCCTGGTGGATTAAAATGAAATTATGAAACTATTTATTTTCAACACCACACAACATTATTTAATCACAGTCAAAGTAACTATGAAATGTGCAACAGCAACAATACTAATGGCTTTATGGTTTTTATACATTTAAAATTAAATGTATTGTTTTTACGTTGTTTGTTTACTGGAAAAACTTTTACCCAGTGCGCACCATTCAGGATTTCAAAAACCCGGAAATGCGAAATTAGCCTATCAGAGCCCATCAGAGCAAAGTTTTCCAAAAGGCGTTAATTGTCATTTGCAGTGCTTAATGGGATTGTAGTTTTATTTACCCACTTGGCTGTAACACACAGTCTCGTATTTTTGTCTCTTTGACAATTTTTATTTTTATTTTATTTCAGATCGAATGTTTTAAATGTTGTTATGATTTATGACTTATAACGCTTTAATTAACAAATCTTCAATAAGGAAAAGTGAATACAAATACTCCCGGAACCATATGTCTTTTCAAAAAAGCAGGCGGACGCTGCAGTCTTGCACAGACTTCTGAAACCAAAGCGGTAAGTGCGAACATACGCATATGTATCGTTGCAAGTTTACTATATTCTTCTTCATTTTGCTTCGGATTTATTAATTAATTGACGTTACACGCGAGTGCCCTTGTTTTAGCAGCACGTGAACGCAGTTTTAATCTACGTGTTGTAAATACAATAAACTATGTCACTAACTTTACTCCTGAAGAAGTCGGTATTTTTCTTATGTCACTTAAATTTAATCGTCTTTGACAGATGATTAGGGTTATAATTAATTGTAATGGTATTTGTTGTTGGAGCCAATGTAACGTTATATATTAAATTACAGATAAAAGTATGCATTTTTGTTGTACCAATGTTTTGGAATTTCATTAGTGGTGTATGTCATGTTGAAATTGAGTAAATGCTTGGAAAGGGGTATACATGTTTCTTTATTCTACTTCACCTTGAATGTAATTTATTTAAATTAAACTAAACTATTTATAAATGGGCATCAATAATCATTGTCAATACACTCCAAATGTTACAAGAGATTAATTGTTGTGCAAAAATTGGTATCACCTTTATAGTGACCAAAATTATTACAATAACCAGTTGTTATTGATGTTCAAAAGTGCCTGGAATGACACCCAAATCATTTCAAGTTTTATGTTTAAAATATGCAAACAAAAAGTAATTTGATTTGTTGTATGTTTAAACATAATCAATAATGTGCACATTTTAAATTACAACATGACTAACATTTTATCCAGCATATATGAAATGTTCAAAAAAGAATAGTTATAGATATTTTGTCTGCTTCATAGCCCCATAGGGCCAGAATTAATAGTAATATTTAAAATCACTGTTTTACTTTTTAAATTTCTTCTTTTTGTTATGCTACTTTTCCAGATGACTACAAGAAAGCTAGACGTAAACTACCTCTAGCTGTTGATCACACAGACATTGATCAGACCGATGGAAGGAACTCACCAATTTCAAAGAAAAAGAAAGTAGGGGTTCGGTTAGATTGTTTGTTTATATTAATGTTTCGCACCACATTTACAAATAAAAGTATATCTTGGAATTGGTAAATGTGTTAGACCTAAGAACATTCTTTCCCCGGAGAAGATGATGATGATGCTGATAATAATGAGACAGAAGAACGCCTACATTAACCAAAATTTAAGAGAAGGGTAAAAAGCTTCTGCTTTTTAAAATAATAATGTATTTTATCACAGCAGATTAGTGTTGTCACGGTACCAAAATTTCAGTATTCGGTACCAATACCATTGAAAATCCACGGTTCTCGGTACCAATTTCGGTACCAAAGCAAAACACAATAACATATTAATTGAGCAACACACTATTTTTTATTAAAAAAGAAAATAAAATGTACAAAAAACAGTGCCATTCTTTATACTAATGTAAAATTTTGTTAAAAGTTTTTTCACAGGTTAAAAAAGTATTTGTAAACATTTTAGTAATGAAATAACATCTAAATAAATTACAGGCATAAAAAATGTAAACAAGCTTCACCCAAAACTTTTTGTCATATTTCTGCTGCTGTTGCTGAAAAACATCTGTACTGTTGTCTGTTTTAGAGTTCGCTGGGGTCTTTCATAATCTTCCTTAATCTGCAACTGTAAAAAGAAATATAATATACTTAAGTAAAGCCATGGCCTAAGTCTGACCAGATGCAACATTAGATAATTGACACCAGCAAAATATGAATTTTCAGTAAAAACAGCTGTTATAATAAATTAAGATAAGATTACATATATTAAGACAAGTGTCTATCACAGATGAAAACTGCAGTATTAAAAACACTTTACAATTTTCATTTGTTAGATAACATTGCCTAACAGTAAACAGTAGTTAACATTACATGGCAATTATTCTTAGTGAGGTTAGGCTAATTTCAACATTTACTAATGCATAAAATCATATTAATTTGTTAAACATGAACAAACATGATCATGTCTTTTTGTATTAAATAACATTCACAAACATAAAGTAAGGGAAACATATTTTTACAACATTAATTCAAGTTTATGTTAGATGATGCATGAATTTGATCTTATTTTAAAGTATTACCTAACTAAACCGGGGATAAAACGTGTTTTATTTGATTGTACTTTTATTCAATCCAAACTGCATTCATATTTATCCAGTCAAGAATAAGCCTAGAATGTTTTCTGACAGACTCATATTAAGGACATACACATTGTTAACGACACATTTGTACATTCTCTAACACATATATTTTGGATACACATGTCATTTGTGTAAAAAATAGTAAATACATCATGTCCTTATTTTTTTTTACTCTAACAAAAGTTATAGGATCGTTGTTTCAAATTCATTCTAGGCCCAGCATATTAGCGTTAGCCGCGCTTATGCTAACGATTCACTACACAAACGGTGATGTTTATTTCAGTCTGACATTCAAATTAAAATATGCAATAATGCTCTAAATATGAAATTAAAATGAAACTTACCTTACTTGAACTCTTTCATTTGATCCCGGAGTCGATCTTTGAGGTGTTTTAAGTTTGATGTGTTTCCTCCTTTCGAGAGAACCTAGACGACATCTTTTGCAAATAGTTTTTTGATGATCTATGATGTTCGCCTTGTTCAGCCGCAAAATCCAAAATATTTGGAGCAAGCCTGGCTCTTCTTTGTCAACAAGTGGATTCAGAGCCGCGGCATCAGCAGCACCGCTGAATAGAGCGCAACTGCGCAGTGCGTAGTGCGTGAGAGCGCACCTTTTGTATAGCGTATCAAGAACCGGGTTGACCGGATAGTCGGTACCACCGGTACTTAAGAAAACCTGGTACCGTAACGTTTTAATTTTTTTAGTACCGACTTGGTACCGAAGTACCGGGACTTTTGACAACACTACAGCAGATAAATGACCAAGAGATTTTGTACTTTTAAGCAGAATGTATTCCATACCTGATGCTCCAAATATTCCTAGACAGCACAACAAATTAGACCCTGGAAAGCCAAATTAGACCCTAAGCTCTTCCACAGTGCTCCTGACATCCCTAATGATGAGATGGAAGGCATTTAAGGAACAAAGTCAAAAACAAGTAAGAAGTGTCAGCTTTTTTTAATTACAGTGCATTTTATTACAGCTGTTAAAGGACTAAGATATTTTGTATGTTGCAGGAGGTATGCCTGGCATCATGTTCTCTCTGAGAGCTGTAAATCAAGCACTGAGGCCCTTTTAAGGCATGCCAACGTCGAGGTCAGAAGAGCACCCCACAAACGTAGGGATATCCAGGGCACTCTGAACCTTCAAGGCTCGATGAGCCACACTACACCTGGGACATCCAGCAAACATCCAGTTACCAAAGTTGTGAGTATATTGTCTAGCCCTTTTCAGAATGCACTGATAGTGTGTCATGGGATTAGCCTCAGGATCATCTGATTTTGATTAATTCACATTGCCAGTGATTTTTGCAATCTGTGCATGCTCACGCACACACACACACACACACACACACACACACACACACACACGCGCGCACACACACACACACACACACACACACACACACACACACACACACACACACACACACACACACACACACACACACACACACACACACACACACACACATAAAAATTCTGTAAAGACATGTGACATCAGGATGTGACAAGTAATGTACAAATAAGTGTTGCGTCTTTTCCACTTTTATGTATATTCCACTTTTTTTCCTCAATTCTTTGTGGAAAAACTACACTATCACTGCTGTTTTTAATTTGATTATATAGTGCTTCATGGGACTGCAGTTATTTCTAAAGCCTTTAAGTACACAGTCTTGTACCTTTTGTCTTTTTGTCCAGTTTTCAAAAATGTTTTTTGTTGTGGAGATTGTCATCACAATTTTTTATATCTCTCTTTATTTAAATGCTTAAAGCATGAATGCACTCTATAAGAGATTTAGAAAATGAAGGAGAGAGAGAACGTTTTATGTATATAGTACCTCAACACAAGCTCAAGGTTGCATAACAAAAACATACACTGAATTTAAAAGAAGTAAAAATAAACAAAATCCCAAGTAGAATTAATCTATACATATTTCACACAGTCATTTTAAGCTAAGTGGTAGTGTGTTCCTGAGATGTGTAAAATTATCTTTTACCCATAGTAGACAGTCAGAATTTGGGCTATTTCAGACAATCTAAACGATGAAGGGCTGGGGGAAGTAAGAAACGATAATTAACTGGAAGATGGGTAGATGGTAAAAGACAATACAGAATGTTTGTCTAAAGGTCATTGGTTCAGTTTTTGTGGTAATATTGTATTTTATCCAATAGCCATGTTACCTGTTACCTGATGCAAAAGCTAATTATACACCATGTGTGCTTGTGTTTTTCAGCGGCTGTGAGGTGCAACCAAGCGTGCCGTAGGTATCCTGAAAAGTGAAGCCAAAAGTTTTCGATCGCCCCCCGGTGGCTGGCTGCAGTATAGGTCATAAACCCCGCCCTCTCCATGTAATCTAATGGGACGTGAGCCAAACTAAATAATCGAATTACACGGCAAATAATTTTTTTCCAAAGGTGATTTCCATCGTGTGAGGTAGTTTTTATAATGCTGATTCATGCTCAGGTGTTCGTTTTTCTAATAAGTTTGCATTTAAGTAGTTATTTGATGCTATAAAAACGGGGTGTGGTGTCATGATTGTGATCGTGCGATTGGGTCTGCGGGAGTTTGGGCAGGACTTTGACACCGCGGCTCCGCCTCACGACACTACTGCGCATGCTCTGGCTCCAAACGAACCTCTACTGCGCATGCTCTGGCTCCAAACGAACCTCTACTGCGCATGCTCTGGCTCCAAACGAACCTCTACTGCGCATGCTCTGGCTCCAAATGACGTAACTTCCCCCAAGATGGTAGCGGCCATATTGAGCTGTTTTGGCTTCACTTTTCTATAGTGGAAAGAAGCGGAGACGCGTTGTCCATCTTTTTTACAGTCTATGGGTGCAACTGTCTGACATCTGAGGCCAAAGAAAAATTAATTCATGCCATCATTAAAAGATGGCTATATCTCGCCCCAGACAGAGATGGTGGCCGAAAAGAGAGGATGAAGAATAGAGTGTGTGAGGAGAGTACGACTAGTTAACAGACTTTAGGAATGGATGTTCCAAGGCTCTGTTCAGAGTGCAACTTGTTCATTAACAGAATCATGAATGTTTCAGAGTCATTTGAAGAGTGCTACTTCCTGACCATAAACCTGGACGCTCAAGTGTTATGTGAAGTGAAACTCGATGAGTAGAAACAAGTGTTCAAGTGTATGTCAAGTAAATTTTGTTCCTAATCAGAAACATGGACAGTCAAGCTTTAGACAAAGCATGAAACTTCATGATCAGAAACATGGATGATCAAGTGTTACATTTAAAATAAAACTTCATGAACTAAAACATGGCACAGAACTTCTACTTACTTCATTTTTATTGCAGAACTGACAGGGGAGTGGTATTTCAGAGTTGTTTGAACAACTTTAAAATGTCAGGTGTCAATGCTTTGATGTTAACATGATTAAACATTTGTTAAGAATACTGTCTTTGTTGTGATTATTTATCTAGGAGGTTATGGCTGACATGTGGAACCCATCTGGTCCAGCATATAGGACCAGAATAGAGCCAGCTATGGTCACACAGGTGGCAGAGATATTGATCTCTCATGGCCTTTTTATGGCCCATATTTTGGCTGCCAGGTTTAGTTCACCTGTAGATCAGGCTTGGGTGTGGCTCAGTTTTGGGCATTCTGGTTAAACACTGGTGTTGATATGGTTTACTTAAGGCTGTGTTTTGGTTCAAATGTTACATTTTGATCTGGCCCAATTCAGGGCCAGTTATAGTTAATTTACTTGGCTGAGACTTGGGCCAGTTATGGCCCATGCGTGGCCCTTGTCTGGAATCCAGACCTGGTCCAGTCATGTACCGTAATTCACTGCTGTATTTGGGCCAAGTGAAAGTGGATTGTGTGGCCCATCACTGGGCCAAACCAATTTTGCTATGTGGGGTTGCTTCTGGCCAAATTACGAATCCATAATAACACTTTCTTTAGTGAAAAAGTCCATCATCTGTTGTTCTCTCACATCAAAATCTGCCGATATATTTGTTTAGAACTGTTTTGGACTGTTTTCGCTTGTAAACACTGCTTGATATTTTTGCTTTGATATTTCTCTCCTGATTCATAAGAAATGACTTTTTTTCAGTGGAGGAAGCTATGGTTTGAAGCTAAAAATGTGATAATGATGGATTTGTTTCTTACAAACATGCAGCTTTTCACTTCACAAGATGTTAACAGATGGACTGGAGTGGTGTGGATTACTTGTGGATTATTGTGATGTTTTTATCAGCTCTTTGGACTCTCATTCTGACGGCACCCATTCACTGCAGACGATGTAATGATGTAATGCTACCTTTCTTCAAATCCATGAACAAACAAACTCATTTTCATCTTGAGAGGCTTGCAAATTTTCATTTTTGGGTGAACTATTGCTATCCTAAGAATGCAAATGCACGAGCAGTAAAATATTCCTCTGGTTGGCGTTCACTAATGGGATTCTGGATGTATTGACAGGTCCAGCCTGAGACAGAGGATGTGGAGTATGGCTCAGCTGACCAGCAGAGAGGAAAACTGCAGTACTCGCTGGAGTTCAACGCATCCAGATCAGAGGTAACTATATCCTTTTTACTAATTTTACAGCAGTGCCCTCAACTGGCAGGAAGCATAGTTATTCCTAACTTTCATCCAACTGCTTCATACATCTGTTCATTCAAAAATGCAAATACCTTATTTTTAATCTTCTCCTTCACCAAAGTCATCATTATTTGTCTAGATTCAGTTTCTCTGCTCGCTCAAGACCTTCTATCATTTAACTTCATGAGGTGCATCTTTTTATTTGAAGTCCACATGAACTGGAAATTGCGTCCGACTTTATAATGGAAATTTGGAATGTTGATTTAAGAAACAATACAGTTGAAGGCAAAAGTTTACATACTCCTTGGAGAATCTGCAAAATGCTAATTATTTGAACAAAATAAGAGAAATCTTACCAAATGTTTATTTAAATATTATTTTTTATTTAGTACTGACCTTTGCACATAAAAGACGTTTACATATAGTCCACCAGAGAAAATAATAGTTGAATTTATAAAAAAATGACCCCGTTCAAAAGTTTACATACACTTAATTCTTAATACTGTGTTGTTATCTGAATGATCCACAGCTGTGTGTGTGTGTTTTTTTTTTTTTTTGTTTGTTTGTTTAGGTGATATTTGTTTATGAGTTTGTCCTGAACAATTAAACTGCCTGCTGTTATTTAGAAAAATCCTTCAGGTCCCACAAATTCAGTGTTTTTTTTTAGCATTTTTGTTTAGTTGAACACTTTCCAACAATGACTGTATGATTATAAGATCCATCTTTTCACACTGAGGACAACTGAGGGACTCATATGCAACTAATGCAGAAGGTACAGAATCCCTTTTATGCTGAAAACTTTTTGATTTCAAAGATCAGGGTAAATTTGACTTATTTTTCAATTTTCAATACTTATTTTATTTTTTCTGCAAATGCAAAACATGCAAATATCTTCTGTAGCTTCTAAAGGGTCGTACTAAATGAAAAAGAAAGATATGTAGGCAAAATTAGTCAAATGTGCACATCTACATTCTGTTCAAAAGTTTTCACCCCTGGCTCTTAATGCATTGTTTTTCCTTCTGAAGCATCAGTGAGCGTTTGAACCTTCTGTAATAGTTGCGTATGAGTCCCTCAGTTGTCCTCAGTATGAAAAGATGGATCTCATAATCATACAGTCATTGCTGGAAAGGGTTCAAATATGCAAAAACACAAAAATGCTAAAAAAATAAATAAAATAAAACTGAATTTGTGGGACCTGAAGGATTTTTCTGAAAAACTGTGGGCAGATCAGGACTTATGAACAACTATCACAAAAACAAAAACAAAAACGTGAAGTATCTTATTCAGGTCAGTACTAAATACATGCATTTTGTATGATACAAAGGTGTATGTAAACTTTTGACTTCAACTGTAAATGTCAGGGCTACAGGAACACCAATCCAGGGGAAAGAAGCATACAGAATTTGACTAAAATATACTCTATATACTCTATACTAATAGAGTATAGAGTCAAACATGATTTTATGTGGAATATACTTTTAGATTTAAACAGTCATAAAGTGTTTTTAAGATCACAATCTTACATGTACTGTACCACAATTTTCATCAGCTGACCGTAGGGATAAAAGAAGCTGCCGCTTTGAAAGCGATGGACTCAGGAGGGACATCTGACCCTTATGTGAAAGTCTACATCCTTCCCAACAAGTCCAAAACATTTGAGACAAAAGTCTTCAGGAAAACCCTGAACCCAGTGTTCAATGAAAATTTCAAGTATCAGGTAAACCCTGCAGCTTCAGTTGTCATATAGCCATAGATTCACATGTATACATGTATAACAATGACCTGATGCTTGGTCAAGCTCATTAAAGCTGAGTTGTTAAATTTACAGCCTGTTTACAATGAAACACTGATGTGTTGTTGTCATCGCTTGTAGATTCCTCAGAAGGAGCTGATTGAGTCAATACTGGTGATCCAAGTCTATGACTTCAACAGATTCTCAAAACATGACATTATCGGTGAGATCAGACTGAATCTGTCGACGGTGGACTGGAACCATGTGATCGAGGAGTGGAGAGATCTGAGCGAAGCTTCCAAACATGAGGTTCACTTCAGTCATATATGTGATCAAGTTCAATGTAATTTGTCATATGGTTAGTTTCTATAAATTATATTCTTAAAGGAACACTCCACTTTTTTTAGAATTTTTTTTGGCTCATTCTCCATCTCCCCCCGAGTTAATAAGTTGAGTTTTACCTTTCTGAAATCCATTCAGCCGTTCTCCTGTTCTGGCGATATCACTTTTAGCATAGCTTAGCATAGATCATTGAATCCTATTAGACCAATAGCATCGCGTTTAAAAATGTCCAACGAGTTTCGATATTTGTCCTATTTAAAACTTGACTCTTCTGCAGTTACATCGTGTACTAAGACCGGTGGAAAATGTAAAGATGTGATTTTCTAGGCCGATAAGATTAGGAACTACACTCCCATTCCGGCGTAATAGTCAAGGAAGTTTGCTGATGTAACATGGCCGAAGTAGGTGCAGTAAAATCATGCAGCGCCTGAAATTAGTTCCCAGCTAGGTAACTTCCAATGAGGAACACTCCCTGTGCATGCAGTAGGTCACGTTGTGCTGCGACGTGCTGCGTGATATCACTACGCCTGCTTCGGCCATGTTACGGTGTTTTATATAGGACAAATATCGAAACTTGTTGGTCATTTTTGAACACGATGCTATTGGTCTCACAGGATTCAATGATCTATGCTAAGCTATGCTAAAAGTGATATCGCCAGAACAGGAGAACGGCTTTGGATTTCAGAATGGTACAAATCAACGAATTAACTCGGGGGGAGTTGGAGAATGAGCCTACAGGATTTCCAAAAAAGTGTTGTGTTCCTTTAAGAAATGCAAAGTGTCATTGCTTACAAATTGGAAATCAGGTGGATTTCCCAAAAAGTTGTCTTCTCTTTGTATTGCTGTGGAATCCCTGGTGAAAAAAAACAGCTAAAACCAGCCTAGACTGGTTGGCTGGTTTTAGCTGGTCGTAGCTGGACAGCAGGGTGGTTTTAGAGGGGTTTTGGTCACTTTTCCAGTCTTGTTTTAGCTGGTCGTAGCTGGACAGCAGGGTGGTTTTAGAGGGGTTTTGGTCACTTTTCCAGCCTTGTTTTAGCTGGTCGTAGCTGGTCAGCAGGCTGGTTTTAGTGGGGTTTTGGTCACTTTTCCAGTCTTGTTTCAGCTGGTCGTAGCTGGACAGCAGGGTGGTTTTAGAGGGGTTTTGGTCACTTTTCCAGTCTTGTTTTAGCTGGTCGTAGCTGGACAGCAGGGTGGTTTTAGAGGGGTTTTGGTCACTTTTCCAGTCTTGTTTTAGCTGGTCGTAGCTGGACAGCAGGGTGGTTTTAGAGGGGTTTTGGTCACTTTTCCAGTCTTGTTTTAGCTGGTCGTAGCTGGACAGCAGGGTGGTTTTAGAGGGGTTTTGGTCACTTTTCCAGTCTTGTTTTAGCTGGTCGTAGCTGGACAGCAGGGTGGTTTTAGAGGGGTTTTGGTCACTTTTCCAGTCTTGTTTTAGCTGGTCGTAGCTGGACAGCAGGGTGGTTTTAGAGGGGTTTTGGTCACTTTTCCAGCCTTGTTTTAGCTGGTCGTAGCTGGACAGCAGGCTGGTTTTAGAGGGGTTTTGGTCACTTTTCCAGCCTTGTTTTAGCTGGTCGTAGCTGGTCAGCAGGGTGGTTTTAGAGGGGTTTTGGTCACTTTTCCAGCCTTGTTTTAGCTGGTCGTAGCTGGTCAGCAGGGTGGTTTTAGAGGGGTTTTGGTCACTTTTCCAGTCTTGTTTTAGCTGGTCGTAGCTGGACAGCAGGGTGGTTTTAGAGGGGTTTTGGTCACTTTTCCAGCCTTGTTTTAGCTGGTCGTAGCTGGTCAGCAGGGTGGTTTTAGAGGGGTTTTGGTCACTTTTCCAGCCTTGTTTTAGCTGGTCGTAGCTGGACAGCAGGGTGGTTTTAGAGGGGTTTTGGTCACTTTTCCAGTCTTGTTTTAGCTGGTCGTAGCTGGTCAGCAGGCTGGTTTTAGAGGGTTTTGGTCACTTTTCCAGCCTTGTTTTAGCTGGTCATAGCTGGTCAGCAGACTGGTTTTAGAGGGGTTTTGGTCACTTTTCCAGCCTTGTTTTAGCTGGTCATAGCTGGTCAGCAGGCTGGTTTTAGAGGGGTTTTGGTCACTTTTCCAGCCTTGTTTTAGCTGGTCATAGCTGGTCAGCAGACTGGTTTTAGTGGGGTTTTGGTCACTTTTCCAGCCTTGTTTTAGCTGGTCATAGCTGGACAGCAGGCTGGTTTTAGAGGGGTTTTGGTCACTTTTCCAGCCTTGTTTTAGCTGGTCATAGCTGGTCAGCAGGCTGGTTTTAGAGGGGTTTTGGTCACTTTTCCAGCCTTGTTTTAGCTGGTCATAGCTGGTCAGCAGACTGGTTTTAGAGGGGTTTTGGTCACTTTTCCAGCCTTGTTTTAGCTGGTCATAGCTGGTCAGCAGGCTGGTTTTAGTGGGGTTTTGGTCACTTTTCCAGCCTTGTTTTAGCTGGTCATAGCTGGTCAGCAGGCTGGTTTTAGAGGGGTTTTGGTCACTTTTCCAGCCTTGTTTTAGCTGGTCATAGCTGGACAGCAGGCTGGTTTTAGAGGGGTTTTGGTCACTTTTCCAGCCTTGTTTTAGCTGGTCATAGCTGGTCAGCAGACTGGTTTTAGTGGGGTTTTGGTCACTTTTCCAGCCTTGTTTTAGCTGGTCATAGCTGGTCAGCAGACTGGTTTTAGAGGGGTTTTGGTCACTTTTCCAGCCTTGTTTTAGCTGGTCATAGCTGGTCAGCAGGCTGGTTTTAGTGGGGTTTTGGTCACTTTTCCAGCCTTGTTTTAGCTGGTCATAGCTGGTCAGCAGGCTGGTTTTAGAGGGGTTTTGGTCACTTTTCCAGCCTTGTTTTAGCTGGTCATAGCTGGACAGCAGGCTGGTTTTAGAGGGGTTTTGGTCACTTTTCCAGCCTTGTTTTAGCTGGTCATAGCTGGTCAGCAGACTGGTTTTAGTGGGGTTTTGGTCACTTTTCCAGCCTTGTTTTAGCTGGTCATAGCTGGTCAGCAGACTGGTTTTAGAGGGGTTTTGGTCACTTTTCCAGCCTTGTTTTAGCTGGTCATAGCTGGTCAGCAGGCTGGTTTTAGAGGGGTTTTGGTCACTTTTCCAGCCTTGTTTTAGCTGGTCATAGCTGGTCAGCAGACTGGTTTTAGAGTGTTTTGGTCACTTTTCCAGCCTTGTTTATAGCTGGTCATAGCTGGTCAGCAGGCTGGTTTTAGAGGGGTTTTGGTCACTTTTCCAGCCAGGCAGGGAGACCAGCTAAAACCAGATACTTCCAGCTTAAACCAGCTAAGACCAGCCAGGTTTTAGCAGTTTGTTTTTCAGCAGGGATGAATGATGCTCCTACAAAATGGCTTATACGCTGAATATAGAATCTTAATGAATCTTTTTATCACTACATGGCAAAGCAAGTGAATTTTGTTTCCATCACGTCACCAAAGAGCGCCATGTAAAATTACAGTGAGTCCCACTGGAGCAACCTTATGTTGCCTACTCAATAGCACAATGGTGACAAATTGAAATCTGCCATCTTGTGCACTCACGATTTATATTATGACACTGTGCAACTCACGACTGAAAATCAAGATTGCCTCAACAAGACACAACAGACAAAAGAGCATTCTGTAGGCAAAATGTAAATGCTAGTGTGATCACATCTTACATATCGTTTCCATATTGCAGCAAGAGCATCTGGGAGAGATCTGCTTTTCTCTTCGTTATGTCCCAGCTAGTAGTAAGCTCACAGTGATTATACTGGAAGCCAAGAACCTGAAGAAGATGGACCAAGGAGGCTTTTCAGGTGACATACATACTAAAATATCCTACATCCTCAAAAGTCTAGTCAAAAGCCACTACTGACAGAAACAAAACGTCTCAAACACTAAAAATGGCAACATTGGCTCAAAGGAAAAACGTGCCTCAGCCAATGGTTTTACAAATTGTATCCACCTTTTTCATCATGTAAGAGTGGGCACAGCCATTTCTAAATTTATTGGGTCAGGCTTCTGGTCTCATCCGTGGCCAGCTATTTTTAGCAACTTGATATTCCAAATTGGTGTCTTACCATATTATTTTAATGTATTATCTTAATTATGAGCACACTGGTTTGTAGGGCAAACAGTTTTACCGTTTACTGCACATTGTTATTCTTCTCATTATTTCCCTATAATGAACCAGAAGTCTTACACATAAGCTTACTTCCACATTGAAGAAGTTACAATCCACAGCTGAAATGAACACTAGTGGCAGTAAAACACCTGTATTGCTTTTCTGATAAGGTAAACTTGCTCGATAGCCCATCTAGTACAGCACTGTACTTGCGATGAACAGTTTGGGTACGAGTCCTGTGAAAAGTCACAATAAAAGAGTTTACAGACTTACAGAAGCAAGCTATGGTGGCAAAACATTGCCAAATTCAAGTTCATCTATTTCAGTTACTGGACATTTTTTACTTTGAAAGTGTTGCAAAGTGTGCAAGAAGCAATGTAATTTCATTTTGCATAAATGTTGCTATAGTCACTGAGCCTGAGTTGAAAAATGGTCATGTATAAATTTAGCCATTGCACTATTTCAAGCAATAATAGAGATTATGTTTAGCTTACAAATGGATTAATAGTTCTGTTTTTGTTCTGTAGACCCTTACGTGAAAGTTCAATTGATTCTGGATAAGAAAAAGTGGAAGAAGAAGAAAACATCGGTCAAGAAGCAGACACTGAATCCATACTTCAATGAATCGTTCACTTTTGAAGTGTCATTTGAACAGATTCAGGTGAGTGAAGCCTAGAAACTGGTTGTGTAGATTAATTAAAGGGATAGTTCACCCAAAAAAAATGAAATTAGCCCATGATTTACTCACCCTTAAGCCATCCTAGTTGTATAGGACTTTCTTCTTTCAGATGAAAACAATCAGAGTTAAATAAAAAAAATATCCTGGCTCTTCCTGTCAGGGGTGCGTGCAGGATTAGATGAGACGATAGACGATATATACAAAATACAATATATTTAATATAAATCTCCAAATGGAACAAGGCAGGAACAAGGCAGGAACATTCACACACATCTATTTCACAAAAGGACCGACAGGGAACTGAAATCACAGACAGACTTTTAAGGACAGACTAATAATCAAACACAGGTGACACAGATGACTAATAATTACAAGGACAGGTGCAGGGAATCACAATGACGAAGGGCTAAACCAAATGACAGATCAACGGGGGGAAGACAAATGGGCAAAACCAATGACAAGACAGACAGAACTGTGACATTACGCCCCCCTCCGGAAAGGCGCGTCCTCGCGCCGTGGAAAAAAGAAAAAACGAGAGGGGCGGAAAAACCAGGAAACCAGAGTCAATGAAGGAGGGGGCTCCGGCGGAGGACGCAACCCCGGAAGGGGGACAAAAACAAGAGTCCATGTGACAAAAAAGACAGTCCAAGGGGGCGACGACGGTGGGAGGAGCCAGGGAGGAAACAGGAGGGACCTGAAGCAGGAGAGCAGGACCCAGATCGCAGCCAGGATGACGGCCCACGGAGGAGCCGACGGAGGGAGGAGCCATGGTGGAGGAAGGACCGCCGACTCCGTGGGGCCGACCGACAGAGGCAGAGCAGCTGGCAGAGGAACCCGAAGCGGAGATGGAGAGCCGAAGATCCAGGGCGACACCGCGGATCCGGAGGGCCAAGGCGGAACAGGAGGCTCTGGCGGCCGAGGCGGAGGCGGAGATCCGGAGGTCCGCGGCGGAGCCGGAGCGACAGAGGACGAAGGCGATGCTGACGGGAAGGAGGAGCCTGACAGAGCCGGAGGGACAGAGGGACGAGGCGAAGCCAGAGGAGTGGAGTCCCGAGGCGGCGGATGGTCGACGACTGACCAAGGCAGAGCCGGAGGGACGATGGAGCCCGGTGGAGCTGGTGGGCCGACGGGCGACGGTGGAGAGGAGGGCGTCGAGAGCCGTGGTGGAGCCGCAGGGTCGGAGGGCCGAGTTGGAGATCTGGACTCGTAGGCTGGAGGCGGAGTTGAGGGATCCTCCAGCCATGCCACCGATGTAAGCTGGCAACCCTGCGGCGAGCCCACTGCAGAGATGGTGGGCTGAGGGTGAGCAAGGGGACTGACTGATGACCTGGGAGACTTTGGGCGGCTGGGCGGAACCAGCGGGGACTCAGGACGGCTGGGCGGAACCAGCGGGGACTCAGGACGGCTGGCGGAACCAGCGGGGACTCGACAGCTGGGCGGAACCAGCGGGGACTCAGGACGGCTGGGCAGAACCAGCGGGGACTCAGGACGGCTGGGCGGAACCAGCGGGGACTCAGGACGGCTGGGCGGAACCAGCGGGGACCAGGCAGATTCAGACAGACGAGGGCGGGTGGGAGGGAAGTCTATGCAGGTCAGTGGCTCAGAGAAAAAGTCTATTAAGTCATATGATTTTATATCCTCGACTTCTGAAAAGAAGTCGATCAGGTCCCCAGAGTGTTCCATCTCACCCCCAGCGGAGTTGCAGTGGGCAGGGCTCTCCATTTCCCTTACTTGCTCCACGTCGCAATCCACCGTCACAGATGTAGAATCCGGCTCACGCACCTGGTCAGCCAGAGAGGGCTCTGGCTCTGTCGCTCGCGGCTCTAGTCCCTCATCCGCGGTGCGCTCGGGTTCCCGCTCTGCATGTCGGGGCGATGATTGGCTGCTCTCTGGGTCGTGAGCGGGGCTGACGTCCTCCGTGACCACGCCGACAGTCCAGGAAGATCCACTGGACGCCAGCACCCACTCGATGTATCCGGCTAGGCTCTCTCGAGGACCCTCCCCGGACAGCTGCGTCTTGATGTTTTCATGTAATCCATTGCGGAAGAACGTGCACAAGCAGCTGTCCGGGTAATGAGTAGATGGGACGAGGAACAGAAAGTCTCTGATGTGGTCCTCGAGAGAGCGTTTCCCCTGCTTCAGGAGAATGATGGAAACATTAGGGTCATCCATAAGGGAAAAAAAATAAAACACTGATACAAAAAACGGAAAATAAACGCAGGGAGAGGTGCCGGGTAAACTGTACGTGGTCGGTCCTTATGTCAGGGGTGCGTGCAGGATTAGACGAGACGATAGACGATATATACAAAATACAATATATTTAATATAAATCTCCAAATGGAACAAGGCAGGAACAAGGCAGGAACATTCACACACATCTATTTCACAAAAGGACCGACAGGGAACTGAAATCACAGACAGACTTTTAAGGACAGACTAATAATCAAACACAGGTGACACAGATGACTAATAATTACAAGGACAGGTGCAGGGAATCACAATGACGAAGGGCTAAACCAAATGACAGAACAACGGGGGGAAGACAAATGGGCAAAACCAATGACAAGACAGACAGAACTGTGACACTTCCAAGGTTTATAATGGCAGTGAATGGATGTTGAGATTTTGAAGTCCAATAAAGTGCATCTATCATCATAAAAAGTGCTCCACATGACTCCAGGGGGTTAATAAAGGGCATCTGAAGTTAACCGATGTGTTTGTGTAAGAAAAATATGCATATTTAAAACTTCAAAAATGATAATATCTAGCTTCCGCTAACTGTCATACACGCACATTTGCAGGAGAGTGGCGTTTCAGTAGATGACAGGATGAAAGAGTAGCATAAGCTCCGGTGAGAATATACTAGTTTTGGTAAAATCAAGTTTTGTTTACAGCAAAGGAAAACCTGTGTCCTCTTGGCTTATATCGAAATCCTTTTAATTACTTTTATGATGGATGGATGGATGTCACTACTAGAGCAAGTTCCTGATTGGTTAATGTGGCACGAATCTCGCGTTTCGCACGAATGGTGCGGCAAACGGTTGAAACGCTCAATGCACGCCACTTCATTCACGCTATTTGCGGATTTCGCGCCGCCGCATTTGCGCATTTCACGCCGCAGGATGGCTATTCTCGTCTTTGCATTGACTTAACATGTAAATCACTCGCGCTTGCCACTTTATTCGCATCCGGTGTGAACGCACCATTATACAGCTAGGATGACTTGATGGTGAGTAAATCATTTTTGGGTTAACTATCCCTTTAAGGTTTAAAAAATAGGATTCTATTATCAGAATATCATTCTCACATTGTGATTTCAGCCTAGTCAAGTAAGTTACAATGTGTACAACTGTTTGATTTGCTCATTGTCCCTCATACAGAAAGTCCAGCTGGTCATCTCTGTGTGGGATCATGACAAAATGAGCAGAAATGATGCGATCGGTAAGATTTATCTTGGCTGCGATGCTACAGGAAACCAGCTGCGTCACTGGGCTGATATGCTGTCCAACCCACGTAAACCCGTGGCTCAATGGCACACATTACTGTCCTCTGAACAGGTGGACACAACGCTGGCCTTAAAACACACGCTAAAAATCCCATTCACAAACAAAACCTTCTAAAAAACCTGCATTCCCATTATACTGGTGTGTAATGGCCAGACAAGGGACCAATAAGAAAACGTTCTTTTCCATTTATTTATAACAATCCATATTGTACTGAAACATTTCATTACCCTCTCCTATGTCTCCTATCATTTGTAGCTGTTAGCAGGTCCAGTGTTTTAGTGAATCATTCATATGAAAGTAAATCTGTTTATAAGGATGATCTTCTTTAGAAAAGTTATTTTTGTGGTTAAGTGCCATGTTTGCCATGTTTTAAATCATATATAACAATATATTTGACCTTGGACCATTTTTTGAAATTTGAGATTTATACGTTATCTGAAATTGAATAAATGAGCTTTTTGATGTTTGATGTTTGAGGGTGTTTCTCAATTTGTTGAGAAAATTACCTTTGAAGTTGTCCAAATGAAGTTCTTAGCAATGCATATTGCTAATTAAAAATGAAGTTTTGATATATCTATGATAGAAAATTTACAAAATACCTTCATGGAACATGATCTTAATATCCTAATGTTTTCTGGATAATTATGACCCATACAATGTATTTCTGGCTATTGCTACAAATATATTCATCTAAGAAACCTGAAAAAAATTCTACTCAGCTGTTTTCAACATGATAACAATAATAAATGTTTTTTGAACAGAAATCAGCATATTAGAATGATTTCTGAAGGATCATGTGACTGGAGTAACAATGCTAAAAATTCAGCTTTGAAATCACAGGAATAAATTACATTTTAAAATATATTCAAACAGAAAACAGTTATTTAAATAGTAAAATTATTTCAACATTTTATTGTTGCTGTACTTTGGATCAAAAAATTGCAGGCTTGCTGAGTCAAGAAGATGGCATTACAAAAAACATTACAAATCTTACTGTTCCACAATTTTGACTGGTTGTGTATATTCAAATATAAAGCATCTACTTTAAATTGTAAAAATATTTCACAACATTACTGTTTTTGACTGCATTTTTGATCCAAAGTGCTACTTAAGACTGGTTTTGTGGTCCAGATTCACATTTAAAATTTTAGTTTTTTAGCATAAATTTATCTGTAAGATTCAATTAATGCTGTCACATCACCCTATATACAGTCAAGCCTGAAATTATTCGTACCCCTGGCAAATTCCGACTTAAAATTACTGTTATTCAACCAGCAAGTTTTTTTTGACCGGAAATGACACAGGCTTCTCCCAAAAGATAATAAGACGATGTACAAGAGACATCATTGTGGGAAAAAAAAATTCTCAACTGTTCTTTACATTTGAACAAAAAGTGGCATGTCCAAAATTATTCATACCCTTTGCAAACTGTCACAGTCTATGGGAAAATCCAAAGTTCTACACCATTCCAAATAGTCCAAGCTGTTCTACACTATCCTGATTACCCTGATTCATTGGGAACAGCTGTTTTAATCAACTCAACAGGTGATAAACAGAAGCTCTCTGCTGTTGGTTTGTGGACAAAGGAGCTCACTGAGGATCTGCGGCTGCGCATTGTGGCTGCTCACAAGTCAGGAAAGAGCTATAAGACCATATCTAAATGTTTTGAAGTTCCAGTGGCTACAGTGCAAAGTGTTATTAAAAAATACAAGACGTGTTCGGAAGCCGAAAGTGACACCTGTGCTGGCCAGGAGGATAGTGAGAGAGGTAAAAAAAGAATCCAAGGATCACCACCAAGGCCATCCTGATGAATCTGGGCTCTGCTGGTGGCAACATCTCAAGGCAGACAGTCCAACAGACACTGCACACCGCTGGGTTCCACAGATGTAGACCAAGGAGGACACCACTTCTCCAGATAAGGCGCACAAAAGCCCACTTGGCCTTTGCAAATGCTCATCTGGACAAAGACGAAGCCTTCTGGTCTTCTGTTTTATGGTCAAATGAAACAAAAATTGAATTGTTTGAAGCCTTCAACCCTAAGAACACCATCCCCACTGTCAAACATGGTGGGAACCTATTGTTTTGGGGTGTTTTTCAGCCGGTGGACCAGGGAACCTAATCACAGTAAACAGCACCATGAAAAAGGAGCAATACATCAAAATTCTCAACAACAACATCAGGCAGTCTGCAGAGAAACTTGGCCTTGGGCACCAGTGGACATTTCAGCACGACAACGACCCAAAACACACAGCAAAAGTGGTGAAGAAATGGTTAGCAGACAAAAACATTAACGTTTTGCAGTGTCCCAGCCAGAGTCCTGACTTAAATCCAATTGAGAATCTGTGGAGGGAGCTAAAGATCAGGGTGATGGCAAGGAGACCCTCCAACCTGAAAGAGTTGAAACTCATCGCTAAAGATGAATGGGCAAAAATACCAGTGGAGACATGCAAAAAGCTGGTCAGCAATTATCGGAAGCATTTGATTGCTGTAATAGCCAATAAAGGCTTTTCTATTGATTATTGAGAAGGGTATGAATAATTTTGGACATGCCACTTTTTGTTCAAATGTAAATAAAAGATGAGTAATAATTTTATCCACAATGATGCCTCTTGTACATCGTCTTATTATCTTCTGGGAGACGTCTGTGTCATTTCTAATAATAATTTTAAAAAAAAAACTAGCTGGTTGAATAAAAGTAACTTTAAGTCAGAATTTGCCAGGGGTGTGAATAATTTTGCGCTTGACTGTATATATTTATTATTCAATTATCTGTTACTTTCTTATATATGTATTGGTTAGACACTATTCTGATGACCCTGTATTTATAGGATTGTTTTTGTTCATAAAATTTATGAAGGTTTTTAAAACCAGCAAAAACCTTGTCACGTTTCAAAGCTTGGGATAAAATGATGATATGTTCAGAGCTGAGGTTTGAAAATGAAGACGCGAGACAGTCATATCAGGTTTACCGAGTTCACATACACACACACACACACACACACACACACACACACACACACACACACACACACACATACATATACATAGGCGCACATGTTAATTTCTCTTGTGACTACAGTAAGCACTAGATGAGGGTGTGAATATCAGGCTGTCAGCACACATGTGGCCCAATTACGGTGTTTTAATGAGGTTTCTTTCTTTGAGCAAGTTTACAGAACGCTAAAGGCTGGAGAACTCATTAGTTGCTCTTGCACAGTCATGTTTTAAACACTCAGGTACATTTTGTAATGTATAATTCAGAATTCATTATTTAATGCTAGCAACAAGCACAATGGAAAAAGTGCAGGCACATTTTGTACCTTCTTCAAGATGTCCTTTTATCGATGTATGCTGTGTTTGTATGAGACCAAAGCATTTCAAAATTCCTATTACACAAATACAAATATTTTTGGCACTTTTAGAAGAAAATGTGAGCTCATTTAAAACTTACTACCATTATAATAGTTGAATTTGTATGTGGTATCCAATTTGTACCAGTTTCCTTACTAATATTAAGCTGTTTTTCATTGATAATAATATTTCTCAAGCAGAATGATTTCTGAAGGATCGTGTGACACTGGAGACTGGAGTAATGATGCTGAAAATTCAGCTTTGCGTCACAGGAATAAATTACTTTTTAATATATATTTAAACAGAAAATGGTTATTTTAAATAGTAATATTATTTCACAATATTACTGTTCATATTGTATTCTTAATCAAATAAATGCAGACTTGATAAGCATAAGAGACACTTTCAAAAGCATTACCATCGCTTATGAAAGATTCTTTTATGCATGTATTTTCTTTCACAGTCTGAGCCACTCCAGGAAAAATGGCTCCCATAGAACAGAACAATATAGTCCACTTACAGCTGATTTGCCAGCGATTTCCATTACCCATTTCCCTTAACCATCACAAAAGCAGACACACAGCAGGTTTATGGTCAGCAGAGATGGTAAACACTGTTGACGTGACCTTTAGAGTCTCTTTACTACTAGAGATCAGAGTGCAGCTTTCATCTCCGATCAAAGCAATAGTCCTACTAGCTTACCATGCTGCGTTTATTGGATCAAAAATGCAGTCAAATATTGTGAAATATTATTACAATTTAAAATAGATGCTTTATATTTGAATATACACAACTAGTCAACAGTTTTTTTGAACAGTAGGATTTTTAATGTTGCTTTTTTCTCTTCTGCTCACTAAGCCTGTGTTTAATTGATCCAGAGTACAGCAAAAACCGTAAAAATGTGAAATATTTTTAGTATTTAAAATAACTGTTTTCTATTTGAATATATTTTAAAATGTAATTTATTCCTGTGATTTCAAAGCTACATTTTTAGCATCGTTACTCCAGTCACATGATCCTTTAGAAATCATTCTAATATGCTGATTTGCTGCTCAAAAACATTTATTATTATTATTATTATGGAGAAAACAGCTGAGTAGAATTTTTTCAGGTTTCTTTGATGAGTAGAAAGTTCAGAGGAACAGCATTTATCTAAATTAGAAATCTTTTGTAACATTATAAATGTCTTTATTATCACTTTTGATCAATTTAAAGCATCCTTTCTAAATAAAAGTATTCATTCATATAATTTGAACTACAATTAGAAATATTTCTGAAGGATCATATGACACTGAAGACTGGAGTTATGATGCTAAATATTTAGCTTTGTTCACAGGAATAAATTACGATTTAACACACTACCAGTCAAAAGTTTTTGAACAGTAAGATTTTTAATGTTTTTTAAAGATGTCTCTACTGCTCAGCAAGCCTCCATTTATTTGTTCCAAAGTACAGCAAAAACAGTAAAATTTTTAAATATTTTTACTATTTGAAATAAGTGTTTTCTATTTGAATATATTTTAATATATAACATGTGATTTCAAAAGTGAATTTTCAGCATCATTACTCCAATCTTCAGTGTCACATGATCCTTCAGAAATTATTCTAATATGCTGTTTAAATTATAGAAATTAATACTTTTATTTAGCAAGGATGCTTTAAATTAATCAAAATGATGATATTTAAAAGGTTACAAAAGATTTCTATTTCAGATAAATGTTGTTCTTCTGAACTTTCTATTCATCAAAGATACCTGAAAAAGTCTACTCAGCTATTTTCAACATAATAATAATAATAAAATAATAATATAATAAATATTATTATTATTATTTTTTTTTTTTTTTTGAGCAGCAAATCAGAATATTAGAATGATTTCTGAAGGATCATGTGACACTGAAGACTGGAGTAATGATGCTAAAAATGTAGCTTTGAAATCACAGGAATAAATTACATTTTAAAATATATTCAAATAGAAAAAAAACATATTTTAAGTACTAAAAATATTTCACATTTGTACTATTTTTGCTGTACTTTGGATCAAATAAATCCAGGCTTGCTGAGCAGAAGAGACTTCTTTACAAAACATAACATTAAAAATCATACTGTTCAAAAACTTTTGACCGGTTGTGTATATTCAAATATAAAGCATCTATTTTAAATTGTACCTGAAAATCTGAAAAAAAACTATAATCAGCTGTTTTCAACGTAATAATAATAATAATAAATGTTTTTGAGCAGCAATTTAAAATATTAGAATGCTTTGAAATCACAGGAATAAATTACATTAAAAAATACAAACAGATAGAAAAAAAAATATTTTAAATAGTAAAAATATTTCAAAATTGTACAGTTTTTGCTGTGCTTTGAATAAAAAATGCAAGCTTGGTAAGCAGAAGAATCTTCTTTAAAAAAAAGAAAAAACTTTTGACTGGTAGTGTATGTTAAAATGTAATTTATTCCTGTGATGCAAAGCTAAA